>NC_056733.1:514909552-515129552 GCF_019279795.1 Protopterus annectens | reverse complement strand
GTCAGGTAGTCAGGGGTATAAAGCATGCAGCTGACGCCATTACATTAGCTTTTCTTGCCCCAGATGTCAGGTGTCCCCCTAATGGGAAGCAATAAAATACATGTGTGTATACATATATATATATATATATATATATATATATATATATATATATATGCACACACACACACACACACACACACACACACACACACACACACACACACACACACACAAGGTACCAATAAACAAAAAAGCAAATACACCAAAAAGCTTTTAAGCATAGTAAAGGAGCATAGAGGTATAGCCAAAAGAAATCAGGGGGCTGGAAGGAGGGTAAAAAGGACTGCAACAGTGAATACACTCTAACATCTACAGTTATGGTAAGTGTACACAACTGTACCATGTTCTTCGTGTTTCACTGTTGCAGTCATCACATTTGGGTAGATTCCCAAAGCTAAGGATGGGGGGAGGAATTTAGATAGCATTGGGACTAGCTATAAGGCCCTGCAAGACTGCAGTGGCAAAGCCAGCTCTGAGATTTAGAGAAAATTGGCAAATGGTAATGCTTGGTGAAGGTATGCACAGAACTCCAGGTAGCAGCTTCTAGGATGTCTCTGGTAGGGACACCTCTGAGAAAGGCTGTAGAGGTAGATGCAGCCCTGGTTGAATGAGGTCTAATCCCCTGTGGGATAGGTTTTCCATGATGCTTATAGCAGAAATGAATGCAATGGCCTATCCATTTAGAAATGGTTTGCTTTGAAATAGCCCTCCCCATATGCCCCTGCAGCAAATGCCACCAGAAGTTGTTCAGATTTCCTTTGAGGTTTAGTCCTGTCCAAGTAAAATCTAAGTTGTCTGTGTACATCTAAGGAATGCAGCATCCGTTCCCCTTTGTTCTGTGGATTAGAAAAGACAGTTGGCAAATGAATGGATTGATTAAGAGCCACACTGGATACCACCGTGGGCATGAAGGAGGGATTGGTCCTGAAGGACACACTGTCCGCATGAAAGATGATGAAAGGCTCCAATGCCATAAGGGCCTGTAATTGATACCCTTCCTGCTGAAATGATTCCTAAAAGAAAGCTGTTTTCCAAGAAAGGAATTTTAACTCTGCACTTGCAGCTGGCTCAAAAGGAGACAGAGTGAGTTTTTCCAATACAAAGTTAAGGTCCCAGGCTGGAGTTGGGGCTCTTCTGGGTGGTCTTAAGTTTTTGTCCCCCTCTGAGAAACTGCTTGAGCAGTGGGTGAGAAAAGAGGGGTGGTTCTGTGTTGTAATGAGCTGAAATGGCTGAGGCGTGAATTTTGATGGAGGAAAAGGAAAGGCCCTTGTGAAGCATCTCAGTTAAGTATTGAAGAATCTGAGGTAAATTGGGTGCTGCTGTGGCCATCCCTTGAGTTTGGTTCCAGGCACAGAATCTTTTCCATTTTTCAGCATAAGACTTTCTAGTACTAGGCCTCCTTGCTTCCAAAATGACAACCAACACTTGTTTACTGAGGGATGGCAACGGAGACATTAGGTAATTAGCCAGGCTGCCAGGTTCAGGGTTTGAAGCTGGGGGTGCAGAATCTAGCTCTCCTGTTGTGACAGTAGGGTAGGGGTCTGAGGCAGGTGCCATGGGGCTAGCTGTGACGTACTGCGCAAGAGGGGGTACCATTGTTGGCATGGCCAGTCTGGTGCAATCAGTATCATCCTTGGTTTGTCCTGTTTGATCTTTAGTAGTACTTTGGAGAGGAGAGGCAGAGGAGAAAAGGCATAAACTGATAAGATTTTTCCAGCCGAAGAACAGAGCATCCACTTTCCAAGCTTGTTTCTGGGGAGTCCTTGTGCAGAATTTGTCCAATTGGTAGTTGTGGGGGGAGGCAAACAGGTCTATATCTGGGCACCCTCATTTGTTTATCAACATGTTGAAAGTCTCTGGTTCCAGTTTCCACTCGTGTGGGTCCATGAGATTTCTGCTTAGTTCGTCTGCCAGTGTATTTAGTTTTCCTGGCAGGAATTGAGCCTGTAGATGCACTTGGAAGCTCAAGGCTGTGTTTCACAGAGCCATAGCTAGTCTGCAGAGGGGGTAGGAATGGATACCCCACTACTTGTTTATGTACCATGTAAAGTACAGTTTTGTACCTACCATAAATGTAGATGTTCGAGTGTATACACTGCTGCAGTCATTACACTTGGGTTATCCTGCCATCAGGCGGTTCCCCAGTCGGCCTGAGTTCCAAAGTCTTGGTCCGGTGTCGGTTGCCGTCACCTCCTCCCTGACGTCAGTGCGACAGGGGTATATAAGATGCAGCCGATGCCATTTTCTTCAGTTTTTCTTGCCCCAGACGTCAGGTGCCCCTAAATAGGTAGGCAATTCCAATTGCTAATAAAACATGCATAAGAAAAGCAAAAAACAACTTACAGCTACCAGCAAATACTCCCCATAGGTAGTAAGGGTAGAAGATATCGGTACGTACAAGCCAGTAAGAGGGGAAGGAGGGAGGGTAACCTGGACTGCAGCAGTGTATACACTCGAACATCTACATTTATGGTAGGTACAAAACTGTACTATGTTCATCGTGTTACACTGCTGCAGTCATTACACTTGGGTAGAATCCCAAAGCTGAGGAAGGGTGGCTGGTTCTATAAGGCATTAGGGGTGGCTATAAGGCCCTGCAGCACTGCAGTGGCAAAGCCAGCTCTGCATTTAGAGTATAGAGGCAGATGGTAATGCTTGGTGAAGGTATGTACAGAACTCCAAGTTGCTGCTTCCAAAATATCCTTGGTAGGCACTCCCCTGAGGTAGGCAGTTGAAGTGGCTGTTGCCCTGGTGGAGTGAGATCTAATGCTGCTAGGAACAGGTTTTCCATGGTATGTGTAGCAGAAACGTATACAATGTCCTATCCATTTTGAAATAGTCCGTTTTGAAATGGTTTTTCCCTGTGCTCTTGCAGCATATGTTACCAATAATTGCTCAGATTTTCTGAAAGCTTTGGTTTTGTCCAAGAAGAAGCGTAACTGCCTGTGAATGTCCAAACAGTGCAGTAATCTCTCCCCTTTATTCTGTGGTTTAGGATAAAAAGTTGGCAGGTGAATAGTTTGGTTTAGAGCCACACTGGATACCACCTTTGGCATAAAAGTAGGGTTAGTTCTTAAAGACACCCTGTCCTGGTGGAAAATGAGGAAAGGTTCCACTGCCATTAGTGCCTGTAATTCTGAAACTCTTCATGCTGATGTTATTGCCAGGAGCAGAGCAGTTTTCCAAGAGATATATTTTAATTCTGCTGTGTTGGCTGGCTCAAATGGAGGTAAAGTTAGCTTCTCCAGAACAAAGTTGAGGTCCCAAGTTGGAGTAGGTGCTCTACGGGGCGGTCTCATGTTTTTAGCCCCTCTGAGGTACTGTTTTAACAGAGGATTAGAGAAAATTGGTGGATCCGTGTTGTAATGAGCAGAGATGGCAGAGGCGTGGATCTTGATGGATGAGAAGGAGAGTCCTTTGTCCAGCATCTCAGTTAAGTATTGTAGTATCTGAGGAATGTTTGGGACAAGAGGGTCAAGGCTGTGAGCTTGGTTCCAGGCACAGAATCTCTTCCATTTATCCGAATAGGCTTTCCTTCTGGCCTCCAGAATGACATCCATAACAGCTTTGGAGAGAGGCACTTGCTTGTTTGACTAAGGAATCTTCCATGCAGCTAGGTTTAAGGTCTTTAGCTGGCTGTGTAGTATTTGTTTGTTGTGCTGAGTCAGCAGATGTGGGATCTGAGGCAAAATCCAGGGTGGTTCTTGTGCTAAGCTCCTTAAGATTGGGTACCAGTGCTGGCATAGCCAGTCTGGTGCAATCAGGATCATCTTTGACTCCTCCTGCTGGCTTTTATGAGTACCTTTGGCAGGAGAGGTAGTGGTGGGAAAGCGTATACTTGTAGGTTCTCCCAGCTGAAACAGAGGGCATCCACTTTCCATGCTTGTGGATGGTAACTCCTTATGCAGAATTTTTGTAGCTGGCAGTTTATTGGGGATGCAAACAGATCTATGTCTGGGCTCCACCACTTCTGTGTATCATTCTGAATATTTGTGGATTCAACTCCCATTCGTGGGGATCCATGATGTTTCTGCTTAAGTCGTCTGCCAGTTTGTTTTTGTCTCCTGGCAGGAATTGTGCTAGCAGATGAACTTGAAGGTTTATAGCTGTGTTCCACAAGGTCATAGCTTGTCTGCATAGGGGGTAGGAGTGAGTGCCCCCTTGCTTGTTTATGTACCACATAACTGTGGTGTTGTCTGTTTTTAGTAGTAGTTGTCCTGGATGCAGCAGGTCCTTGAAAGCTATAAGGGCATTTTGTACAGCTAGCATCTCTTTTTGATTGATGTGAAGATGCCTTTGTTCTGCAGGCCACGTGCCCTGAATACATTTTCCTGCCATGTGTGCTCCCCAGGCGTAATCCGATGCATCTGTTGTCAGTGTTTGCCTGGCTGTGGGTTGTGTAAAAGGCTGTCCCTTGTTGAAGTGACAAGCTTGAGCCCACCATTGAAACTCCTGTTGAAGGCAAGGGATTAGTGGTATAACTGTTTCCAAACTTTGACAGTGTTGAGACCATACATTCTTTAGGTACCATTGTAGTTTCCTCATATGCAGTCTGGCATATGGAATTAGTAGTATGCAAGATGCCATGTAACCCAAGGCCTGCAGAATTTTTCTTGCAGGGAGTTGGGTCTTCGTTGCCATCAATTGAAAGTATTGAGTCAGTTGTCCTTGTTTGTCTGGCATGAGATAAGCCATCTGGGCCGTTGTGTTCAAGCTGGCACCCAGGAATATAATCTCTTGTGAGGGCACTAGTTTTGATTTCTTTTGTCTGGCATGAGATAAGCCATCTGGGCCGTTGTGTTCAAGCTGGCACCCAGGAATATAATCTCTTGTGAGGGCACTAGTTTTGATTTCTTTTCGTTTACTGTGTACCCCAGGCAACTTAATAACTTTTTTACAAACGCCAGATGCTTTAGAAGAATGTCCTTGCTCTCTGCTTGAATCAGGCAGTCGTCCAGGTACGGATAAATTTGAATTCCTTTCTGTCTGCAAAATGCAATTACTGGTGCCAGGCACTTTGTGAAGACCCTGGGCGCAGTAGATAAGTCAAAGGGCAGTGCAGAGAATTGGTAGTACATTGAACCCGCTATGAATCTGAGGTATCTTCTGCAGTTTTGTCTGATAGGGACATGCAGGTATGCCTCTTTGAGGTCCAAAGTCACGAGCCAAGCTTTCTTGCCCAGCATGGGAAGAAGCTACTGTAATGTCAACATTTTGAATTTCAGAACATCCAGGTAAGTGTTTAGAGATGAAAGATCCAGAATGGGCCTCCAGGCTTTGTCCTTTCTGGGTACCAGAAAGAGTCTTGAGTAAAATCCTTGTCCTTGCTCCTGTGCTGGTACCTTTTGAATAGCTCTCATATCCATGAGTGCTGTAATTTGTTTTTGAGCCTCTGCCCATTGATTTGGTGGCAGGTTTGGCATTCCTTTTAACCTTGGCAGAGTGTTTGACCTCTACCTCTTGGACGTCTGTATCTTCCCCTTTGAGGTCTGTCTGTAATTGGAAAGGACCAATTCTTAGTTGGCCAGTTTCTGCTAAATCTAGGAGGCTGAACCTGTAAGAAATCCTTCACCGTTTGCATAGATTTTGCCTTATCCTCCATTTTCTTTAATACCTCTTATGCCTAACTCCAAACAACACATCCTGCTGCAAAGGTGCATCCAATAATTTTGCTTTAACATGAACTGGTAACATATGTTCTTTTAACCAAGCATGTCTTCTGATGACAGAGCCTGTAAAGTACAGTTTTGTACCTACCATAAATGTAGATGTTCGAGTGCTCATACAGCTGCAGTCATTACAGATGGGTTATCCTGCTGTCAGGCGGGTCCTCGGTCGGCCGAATTCCAAAGTCTAGGTCTGGCGTCGGTTGTCGTCGCTTCTTCCCTGATGTCAGTGTGGCAGGGGTATAAAAGAGGCAGCCGACGCCATCTTCTTCAGTTTTTCTTGCCCCAGATGTCAGGTGCCCCCAGAAGGAAGGCAAAACATAAACCTATGTAATCATGCAATATAGAATAACCAAAAACAGTAGTTGCAAGCAAATACACCATAAAAGAATACCCCAAACAGGTTGTATGAGAAGGTGTTTGTCATAAGGCCTGTCCTAAGAGGGGACGGAGGGGGGGAAACCTGGACTGCAGCTGTATGAGCACTCGAACATCTACATATATGGTAGGTACAAAACTGTACTATGTTCATCGTGCATACAGCTGCAGTCATTACAGATGGGAAGAATCCCAAAGTTAAGTAGGGGTGGCAGGCACTAAGTGGAACTAGGAGGAGCAAGGATGCCCTGCAAGACAGCTGTGGCAAATCCCGCTCTAGATTTAGAGTATAGTGGAAGGTGATGGTGTTTGGAGAAAGTGTGCACTGAACTCCAAGTGGCTGCTTCCAAAATGTCCTTGGAAGGAACCCCCCTGAGGAAAGCTGCAGAGGTAGCTGTGGACCTGGTGGAGTGGGATCTGATGCTCGAAGGCACAGTTTTTCCATGAAATGAGTAACAAAAGCGTATGCAGTGGGCTATCCATTTTGAGATTGTCTGTTTGGAAATAGCCTTTCCTTGAGCACCTGTAGCATAGGACACAGAGTTGCTCGGATTTCCTGAATGGCTTTGTCCTGTCCAAATAATAACAAAGTTGTCTGTGAATGTCCAAGGAATGCAGTAGTCTTTCCCCTTTGTTTTGTGGATTAGGATAAAAGGTAGGTAAGTGGATAGTCTGATTCAAGGCTACACTGGATACTACCTTTGGCATAAAGGTAGGGTTGGTTCGTAAGGAAACTCTGTCCTGATGGAAAATGATGAAAGGTTGCACAGCCATGAGGGCCTGTAGCTCCGAAACCCAGCGTGCTGAGGTAATAGCCAGAAGGAAGGCTGTTTTCCATGACAAGTATTGTAGTTCTGTTGAAGCAGCTGGCTTGAAGGGAGGAAGGGTCAGCTTTTCCAATACAAAGTTGAGGTCCCAAGCAGGAACTGGTGATTTCCTTGGGGATTTTATATTCTTTGCCCCTCTGAGGAACTGCCTTAAGAGAGGATGAGAGAATAATGGAGGATCTGTTTTTGTATTGTGCAGAAATGGCTGAAGTGTGGATTTTGATGGAGGAGAAGGAAAGTCCACCATCTCAGCAAGGTACTGTAAAATTTGAGGTAAATTTATTACCCAAGGATTCTGGCCCTTTTCTTGATTCCAGGCACAAAATAGTTTCCATTTGGCAGAGTAGGCTTTTCTAGTAGAAGGTCTTCTGGCCTCCAAGATGACATCCTGCACCTCCTTGGAGAGGAGGGTCTGTTGGGAAATCAAGGGATTCTCCATGCAGCTAGATTTAGGGTTTTGAGCTAGCTGTGAAGAGTCTTGAAGTTGTGCTGGGACAACAGAAGAGGGACTAGAGGTAGGATCCATGGTGGGGAATGTGTCAGGCTCTTCAGGAGCGGATACCAGTGTTGTCTTGGCCAATCTGGAGCAATGAGAATAATTTTCGGCCTCTCTGCTCTGGCTTTTAATAGAACTTTGGGCAGCAGAGGAAGAGGCGGAAAGGCATAGACTGTCAACGTTGTCCAATTGAAAGAAAGTGCATCCACTTTCCAGGCTTGTGGATGATAGGTCCTTGAACAAAATTTTTTCAATTGGTAATTTCTGTGGGTAGCAAAGAGATCTATGTCTGGCTGTCCCCATGCCTGAGTTATCTTTGTGAAAACTTGAGGATGCAACTTCCATTCATGTGGATCTGTCATATTTCTGCTTAGGCTGTCTGCCAGTGTGTTTTCCTTCCCTGGCAGGAATTGTGCCTGTAGTTGAATTTGCAATTCCAGTGCTGTGTTCCATAGGGTCATGGCTTGCCTGCACAGGGGGTATGAATGAGTTCCCCCCTGTTTGTTTATGTACCACATCACTGTGGTGTTGCCTGTCCTTATCAATAGCTGACCTGGATGCAGTAGGTCTTTGAAGGCCATAATAGCATTTTGCACGGCTAGCATTTCCTTTTGGTTGATGTGTAGGTGCTTCTCTTTTAGGGACCATTTTCCCTGAATGCACTGATCTGTCATGTGTGCCCCCCAGGCGTAGTCTGAGGCGTCTGTTGTGATGATTTGAGTTGCTTGAGGTACGCAGAAAGGGAGACCTATGTTTCTTTGGCATGCTTGAGCCCACCACTGAAATTCCTTTTGAAGGCATGGAATGAGTGGTATAATTGTTTCCAAGCTGTGGCTGTGTTGAGACCATAAGTTTTTTAGGCACCATTGAAGTTTCCTCATATGCAGCTTTGCACATGGGATTAGTAGGATGCAAGATGCCATGAATCCCAGAGCCTGCAGGACTTTCCTTGCAGTCAGCCTGGTGAAGGTTGCCATTTTGCTGAAGTATTGAGACAGCTGCCCTTGTTTGTCTGGCGTGAGGTAGGCCATCTGGGTGGTTGTATTCAAGCTGGCACCCAGGAAAATTATTTGGTCAGAGGGTATTAATTTTGATTTCTTTTTGTTGACTGTGTATCCCAGAAAGTTCAACAGTTTTATTACAAATGCCAGGTGTTTCAGAAGTATATCCTTGCTGTCCGCTTGGATCAGGCAGTCGTCCAGATATGGGTATATTTGTATTCCTTGAAGTCTGCAAAGGCGATTACTGATGCCAGGCATTTCGTAAACACTCTGGGCGCAGTAGATAAGCCAAAGGGCAATGCAGAGAATTGATAATGGGTTGAACCTGCAAGAAATCTGAGGTATCTTCTGCAATCTTGTCTGATAGGGACATGCAGGTATGCCTCCTTGAGGTCCAAAGTTACCAGCCAAGACTCCTTGCCCAGCATGGGAAGAAGCTGCTGTAATGTGAGCATCTTGAATTTTGGTACCTGTAAATATGTGTTTAGGATGGATAGGTCTAAGATAGGTCTCCAATCTTTGTCTTTCCTTGGTACCAGGAATAGTCTGGAATAAAACCCTTGACCTTGTTCTTTTGCAGGTACCTCTTGAATCGCTTTCATGTCCATGAGAGCTGAAATTTGTTTTTGTGCCTCTGCCCTTTGATTTTGTGGCAGGTTTGGCATGCCTCTCATTTTTGAAAGGGTGTGAAAGTGGAACCTGTAGCCTCTGTCTATAATGTCCAGAATCCATTTGTCTTTGTAACAATATGCCAATTTTTTGAGAATAATGCCAGTTTCCGCCCAAAGGTGCTGCCATTAAAGCTTTGCTTGGTAGGTAAAGGGGGAAGCCATTGTATCTGCTTTCTGAATGACTGTGATCTATCTTCTCCTCCTCTTGGGGTTGGTGCTTGCCACTGTCTGGCTCTGAAAGATCCTTGAGGTTGCCCTCTACCCCTTGGGCGTCTGTATCTGCCCCTTTGAGGTCTGTCCGTGGCTGGAAAGGACCAATTTTTTGAAGGCCAGTTTCTGCTGAAACGTGGAGGTTGTACCTACAGGAAATCTTTCACTGTTTGCATTGATTTCGCTTTTTCCTCCATTTTCTTTAGTACCTCCTCAGCTTTAACACCAAACAATACATCTTTTTGAAGAGGTGCATCTAATAATTTAGCTTTGACATGATCTGGTAAGGCTTGCTCTTTGAGCCAAGCATGTCTAAGTATAACAGACCCCGTAACAGCAGCTCTACATGAGGCCTCTAAAGCATCAAAACCACACTGCAAGGTATGCTTACCCACTTGCTCTGCACCATGCAACAAATCCAGCAACTCTTTTAAATCTGGTTGTGTCATTTTGCTTTTCAACTGAGATAACAAAAACTGCTGATACTTTAACATATGGAACTGACAGTTTAATGCCCTCATGGTTAAAGTGGCAGAGGTATACACCTTTTTCCCCCACCTTTCTAAAGCTCTGGAATCTCTCTCTGAAGGTAATGGGTTTTTAGCAGTAGAGGCCTTAATTCCCTTGGGACCCTGTGAAATAGTTTCTGGGTCAGCAGTATGGCTTTTGTATAGGAACTGGTGTGAATCAGGAACCCGGTAATACCTGTCTGGTTTAACAGGAGCTGGAGATAAAGAATCTGGATTAAGGCTGGCTTCTGTGTACACATCATCCAATATATCTAAAACAGGAGGGATAGCCAGGGGCCTATGCTGGGGGAGCAAGAGAAAATCCCTGAGCCTTTTCTTGGAATCTGAGTAATCTTGGCCTTCCCAGTGAAAGTGTTCCCTCAATGTATGTAGGGTTTCCCCAAAAGAGTAGTCCTAAGGGGGGGAGACCGAGGGAATAGACTCCTCTGCATCAGAGTCTTCAAAAGGAGAATAGGCATAGTCCTGGTCCTCAGAATGTTCAGAGGTAATAGAGGCTTGATCTGAGGAAGGGTAGTCTTCCTCTAGTCTGGGCCTTTTGTCCGAGGGGGGTTGAGAACCCCTGATAAGAGTAATCAAATCCTCAGCCATTTTGAGCATCTGTTTTTTAGGCATGGGGCCTTGAGAGGGGGTCTGAGGTCCCTGTTTTTTGGTTTTCATGGCTGCTTTAGATTTTGTGAAATCTTTAATAGAGAAGGAGGAAGGCCTGAAGACACCTTGAGAAATGGCAGGCCTGTCTAAACTCTGAGTTTCCCCGCCAAGAGTGGCGTCAGTATCTGTAGTACGAATGGGGACAGAGGAGCCTGCGACCTCGGGTACTGAAGACACCGGTAATGTAGTGACACCGGTAATGTAGTGTCATCGGTACTCAGGGGCTGCGTAGGTGCCTCGCTGAGAACCGGAGAACCGGTAGTCGGCCTTAGCGTGGTGTCAGTAGTCGGTGCGGACCTCGTGCGTTGGTCCTTATCTTTGCGTCTTTTACTCAAAACTGGAGTCGGAGTATCCGGCGACATAATATAATTAATTTTTTTACCAAAATAGTGAAGGGCGAACTCCGCCCGGCGCTTAATAGTGCGCTTGTTGAATCTAGCACAAAAACGGCAGGCCGAGACGTCGTGGTCTGGGCCTAAGCAAGGTATACAGAAAGAGTGGAAATCCTTATGCGGTATTTGCTTCCCACATGAAATGCAATTATTAACTTTGTCTGACATCGGTCTGAGGCAAGAAAAGTTTCCCCAACGGGGTACTTAGCTATCAAAAAGACTTCGGCTGAAATATTTTCGTAAATCTCAGGAGCTGGCCGACCGGCACTTGCGAACTGCTTCTGCTTCGGGCACCGCGCGGCAAGAAAGACTGAAGAAGATGGCGTCGGCTGCCTCTTTTATATCCCTGCCGCACTGACGTCAGGGAAGAAGCAACGACAACCGAAGCCAGACCTAGACTTTGGAATTCGGCCGACCGAGGACCCGCCTGACGGCAGGATAACCCATCTGTAATGACTGCAGCTGTATGCAAGATGAACATCTGCTGCTCTGCAGCAGGCCTCTAGAGAATCTAAACCACATTGCAAAGTATGCTTTCCCACTTGTTCAGCTGCATGCAATAAATCCTGCATTTCTTTAAAATTAGGAGGATCTGATTCTGGAAGCATTTTTTGTTTTAACTGAGACAGTAAAAATTGCTGATATTTTAGCATGTGAAACTGGCAATTTAAGGCTCTCATTGCTAAAGTTGCAGATGTATATACTTTCTTTTCCCATCTGTCTAATGCTCTGGAATCTCTGTCAGAGGGAACTGGATTCTTGGCTGATGAGGCCTTAACTCCTTTGGGTCCCTGAGAAATAGTTTCAGGGTCAGCTACACGGCTTTTATACAGAAATTTATGCGAGTCAGGGACTCTGTAGTATCTGTCAGGTTTAACAGGAGCTGGAGGTAAGGCATCAGGATTTAAGCTGGATTCAGTATACACAATATCTAACACTGGCGGAATAGCAAGGGGTCTGTGTTGAGGTAATAAAAGGTAGTCTCTGAGCCTTTTCTTGGATTCTGAATAATCCTGGCCTTCCCAGTGGAAATGCTCCCTCATGGTATGTAGGGTTTCCCCAAAGGAGTAGTCCTCAGGCGGTGAGGCTGATGGAATAGATTCCTCAGCATCAGAATCCTCATAAGGGGGTAAAAAGTATCCTAGGTCTGAGGATGAATCAGAAGAGATGGACACCTGGTCAGATGAGTCATAGTCTGCATCCTGTCTAGGCCTTTTTTCAGGAGGGGGATGGGACCCCCTTATCACAGTGATTAGGTCTTCGGCCATTTTGAGTATTTGTTTCTTAGGCATGGAGGCCTGTCCTGGAGAATGCTGTATTTGTTTCTTTGACTTTAAAGAAGGCTTAGACTTAGCTGAGGGTTTAATGCTTTACTGAGTAGGTCTGAAGACACCCTCTGTAGCTGTGGGTTGCTCAGCTACTCCAGATCCCTCTGAAAGGTTAGTCTCGGTAGGCTGAAGAACTTGTGCGTCTGAAGGCCCAGCCATCTCCACGTGGGAGTCAGAGGCGGCTTGAGGTTCTACAGAAGCAAAGGTGCCTCGCTGAAAACCGGAGAACCTGCGACTGGCCTAGAAGAGGCTTCGTCATCAGTTTTGGGCCTCGGATGGCTATCCTTGTCTTTGTGCTTTTTGTGTATTCCGGTCGTCGGAAGTTCCGACGGCATGGTATAATTGAATTTTCTACCAAAATAATGTCGGGCAAAATCAAACCGACGTTTAATAGTGCGCTTGTTAAACCTAGCACAAAACCGACAACCAGTGACGTCGTGGTCAGGGCCTAGGCATGGGATACAATAGGAATGGAAATCCTTATGAGGTATTTGCTTCCCACAAGAAATACAGTTATTAACTTTTACTGACATCGGTCTGAGGCAAGAAAAAGTTTCCCCAACGGGGTACTTAGCTTTGTAGAAGACTTCGGTTCTGGATTCGGAAAGAAAATCTCAGGAGATGGCCGACCGGCACTTGCAAACTGCTTTTGCTTCGGGCACCGTGCGGCAAGAAAGACTGAAGAAAATGGCGTCGGCTGCATCTTATATACCCCTGTCGCACTGACGTCAGGGAGGAGGTGACAGCAACCGATGCCGGACCAAGACTTTGGAACTCAGGCCGACTGGGGAACCGCCTGACAGCAGGATAACCCGTGTAATGACTGCAGCAGTGTAACACAATAAACATCAGTGGTGTTGTCCGTCTTTACCATTAATTGTCCTGGAAGAATGTGGTCCTTGAAGGCTGTCAAAGCATTCTGTATAGCTAACATTTCTTTTTGATTGATATGGAGGTGCATTTGACTTGGTTTCCATTTGCCCTGAATGCACTTCCCTGCCAGGTGAGCCCCCCCCATGCATAGTCTGATGCGTCTGTTAGGGTTTGGGCGGCAGGGGGTAGAGTGAATGGTAGTCCCTTGTTTTGGTGGCAGGCCTCTGCCCACCAAAGGAATTCTAACCGTAGGCAAGGTATGATAGGGAATCATTGCTTCTAGATCCTGAGAATGTTGACACCATAGGCTTTTTAGATACCATTGTAGTTTCCTCATATGCAGTCTTGCATATGGAATTAGTAGAATGCATGAGGCCATGAACCCCAAGGCTTGCAGTATTTGCCTTGCAGATAGCAGGGTTTTTGTGGCCACTACTTTGAAGTAAGTTGTCAAATGAATTTGTTCTCTGGCGTGAGGAAAGCCATCTAGGAAGTTGTGTTTCAGCTTGCTCCCAGGAACATAACTTGTTGACAGGGTACCAGCTGTGATTTCTTTTCGTTTATGGTGTACCCCAGACAAGTTAGCACCTTCTGTACAAATGCCAGATGACTCAAAAGTATTTTCTGGTTTCTGCCTGAATTAGACAATCATCCAGGTATGGGTATATTTGAATATTTTTTTGCCTGCAAAATGCAATGACTGGAGCTAGGCACTTTGTGAATATCCCGAGCGCAGTAGATAAGCCAAAGGGCAGTGCAGAGAATGGATAGTGCATGCAGCCTGCTTTGAAGCGTAGGTATCTTCTGCAAGATTCCCTGATTGGGATGTGCAGGTAGGCTTCCTTTAAATCTAGTGTTGCCAACCAGGCATCTTTGCCCATCATGGGAAGCAACTGGTGAAGAGTTAGCATTTGTAATTTTGGAATCACAAAAAAGGTGTTTAGGATAGAAAGGTCCAGGACAGGACGCCATGAGTTGTCTTTTCTGGGTACCAGGAAAAGTCTTGAGTAGAAACCTTGTCCCTTTTCCTCTGGTACAGTCTGAATAGCTTTTCATTTTAAGAGAGACGGTACTTGCTTTTGAGCCTCTGCCCACTGATTTGGGGGTAGATCTGGCCAACCGTTTGGGGTTGGTAATGTGTGGAAGTGAAATCTGTTTTCTTGGGGAAACTATGTTTAAACCCCATTTGTCCTGTGTAATGAGTTCCCAGTATTTTGTTTGCAGAGCAATCTTTCCCCCTAAAGGAGCAATCAGTCGAGAAGTGCTTGGAAGTTTTAAAGTTAAGTTACTGAGACAGCTTACCATAAGGGGGAGTCTTACTACTCCCGGATTTGGAAGTAGGAGCCCCCCACTGCTTAGTCCTGTGCGTACCTTGGGACTGAAGGTTGTTTCTGGGTTTGAACTGAGAAGGCCTGGAAGAGGCAGGAAAGGACCAGTTTTTTGAGAGCCAACACCTACTAAATCTTGGAGGTTGCACTTGTAAGAAATCTTAACAGTTTGCATAGATTTAGATTTTTCCTCCATCTTTTTAAGAACTTCAACTGCTTTGTTGACAAACAGGCAGTCCTGATTTAAGGGAGCATCCAGCAATTTAGTTTTAACATGATCTGGCAAAGATTGCTCCTTAAGCCAAGCATGCCTTCCAAGTACAAACCCGGTGACAGCAGCCCTGCAATATGCCTCTAGTAAATCAAAACCACACTGCAAAGTATGTTTTCCAACCTGTTCAGCAGAATGCATTAAATCCTGTAAATCCTTATTTTCAGCACAATCAGGGATCAACATCATTTTCTGTTTAAGCAATCCAATAATATGCTGCTGATACTTTAACATATGAAACTGGCAGTTTAAGGCCCTGATGGCCAAGGTTGAATAGGTGCATACCTTCTTACCCCATCTATCCAGGGCCCTGGAATCTCTATCAGACGGGGTAGGATTTTTGGCAGTGCTAGCCTTAATGCCCTTGGGCCCCTGTGAAATGGTCTCAGGATCTGCAGTAGAATTTTTAAAAAGTAACTTGCGAGAATCAGGAACCCTGTAATATCTATCAGGTTTTCTGGGAGCAGGAGGTGAAGAGTCAGGGGCCAAGCTAGATTCCAAAAAGGCATCGTCAACAATGTCCAGCACAGGAGGGAAGGCTAAAGGCCTGTGTTGGGGCAGGAGTAAGAAATCTCTAAGCCTCTTTTTAGAATCAGAGTAATCCTAGCCTTTCCCAATGAAAATGCTCCCTAACAGTATGCAAGGTTTCACCAAAAGAAAAATCCTCTGGGGGAGAAGCAGAGGGAATAGAGTCCTCTGCATCAGAATCCTCATAGGTGGATACGGGTAAATCCTGGTCATCAGAGGAGACAGAAATTTCAGAATCCTGGTCAAAGTATCATAAGCAAATTCAGTCCTAGGTCTCAGAGGGGGAAGGTTGTCTTCCCCTGATTAAAGTAATAAGGTCTTCAGACATTCTTATAATTTGTTTTTTAGACATAGAGGCCTGACCATTCGGTCTGGGAGTCAGTTTCCTAGGCATGGTTCGAGTTTTAAGCCTTGATGAAGAAGATGGTGTCAGTTTAATATGCAAGTCAGTAGGCCTGAATACACCCTCAGATTCTGGTGCCTGCACAGCGTCTCCAGACCCATCCAAGGTACAGACATCCGCAGGTTCCACAGTTGAAGCATCTCGAGGCATACCGGACTCCGAATGGGTCTCAGTAGAGGCCTGCGAATCTGAAGTAGTGGGTATCAGGGGCTGGGAAAGTGCCTCACTGAGTACCGGCGAACTGGCGACTAGCTTAGGAGAAGCCACGTCGGCAGCTTTGGACCTAGTCTCTGTCTTTATCTTTGAGTTTTTTCGGAATGTCGGTAATTGTGCAGCTTACCGAAGACGTATCTGGATAATTAACAGAGTGCCAAAATATTTAGAAGAGAAAATATACAGACGACAAATAGTTTGTGGTTTAAATAAGGCACAAAACTGACAGCGAGGTACATCATGGTCAGGGCCTAGGCAAGGAATACAGTACGAATGGAAATCTTTATGAAGTATTTGCTATCCACAAGAAATACAATTATTGACTTTTACTGACATCGGATTAGAGCAAGAAAAAGTTTCCCCCAATGGGGTACTTAGCTTTAGTTGAAGACTTCGGTTCTGAAACTCGAAAATGAAAATTTCAGGAGTCAGCTGACCGGCACTTGCGGACCGCTTCTGCTCCGGGCACCGCATGGCAAGAAAGACTGATGTTTTAATGGCATCGGCTGCATGCTTTATACCCCTGACTACCTGACGTCACGGAAGATGAGACAGCAACCGACACAGGACTCAAGACTTTGATAATCAGGCTAACTGAGGGCTACTGCAAGCAGATAACCCAAATGTGATGACTGCAAAAGTGAAACGCGAAGAACATCAATAGGTTTGCTCTTCAGGGGCTTCCTGACCACCAAAAGCCCTAAGGTTATCAGCACAGCAGTGAAGAGCCCCTGCACCCTCAGGGACAGAAAACAATAGACTACAAGCTACTTCCTTTTTCCACTCTTCCTCTCCTCCTCCTGATCAGCATTATCAGCACTATGGGTTCACTGTATGTTACTCAAAATGATCACTGCATTATTGTAAGTAATTGTACATTGTTAAAATGTAGCAAGTTAATACCGTACACTATTCTTGCATGTTGTTGCTGTCATTTGGCCTAGCATGTGGCTGAGAAGGCTACTGTGACAAGTTCACTTACTTGATTAACAAAACAAACATACATCCTGAACACAGGCAACCAGCTACACTCTTCCTTCTGTATCACAAGCCAGTACTTACACAAGTGCTTAAACAGCAGAGTAATTATATAGATACACTGCAGAACTCCACAGTGCAATTTTACAAACACACATATGAGTGTGCATCCTCTTTGGGAAGCTGAACTCTTCAGGTAACTTTCAGTCATCCATGACCAAAGTACACCCAAAAGGGGTAGAACAGATTTCATCACCACAGTTTTCTCTCACAAGTGAGCCGCTCCGACAACCAAGGGATATATGGGGTGATCACCACATGTATTAACATCAAATTATGTGGACCTTAACAGTCCACAGTTCTTGCACAAGGCAGCAGAGTTGGAATCATGCTATCAGAGAAGCTCTCAGACAGTGTAAACGCAGATATATCGTGCGTTACCAAAATATGAGAGAGAGTCTGTACAGCCAAGCAACCAGCATGCTTTAGGATATGGGAAGAAACCAAACTACCTGGAAAAAATGTAATCAGACAAGGAAAGAACAAATAAACTCCACTGATTCTTAAAGCATAGGACTGTAAGGAAGAAGGGAAACTCAGCAAGGTAATCTTCACAGAAATAAATAGCAAGCAGAAATTAGCACAGGGGTGGACATGGTGGTACAATCCTTCATTTACTGAGATCACGAAGGAATGCTTTGCTAAACTTTGTTCTGACTGCATTACCTACAGTAATATAAATAAAGAACTTGTCATCAGGTAAGGACTTATTACCTATGCAGCTTATAATTCTATTTAATGGAGAAGTTTCTTTTTCTACAGTCTTGAATAACATTGATTAATCCACTCATTCTGGAATTCCGTAACTTCCTCAAGAAAGCCATTCCAAACATCTACAACACCAGAAAAAGAAGTGAATTCCGCTAAAGAACGCTCAGCAGAACAAAAAACAATGTAAATATAGGAAGAGCGTTGCACCACAGGTATTAGTATTTCATCTGAGTATTCAAAACTTGCTAAACAACCAAAATGGCAGAAAGACAGCTTCAAAACAACAGCTTCAATAACAGGCTTTTACCATGTTGAATCCACAATATATGAAATATAGAGCTTTGCTGTTGTAAAAGTCAAGTGGCGTTGTAATTCCACAGCTTTAAAACATGTGGATGTCATAAAAACAGAAAAAACGAACATAAACGTGAAGAACCCTTCTGATGTAAACAATGGACAAGCGCTTTCAGCTTTTTCAAGCCTTCTTCAGATCCAAGTAGGTAAGCTGGGTTCAGTGTTTAAAAGTTGGTTATCATCCAATGAAACATCTCAGTGAATGATGAATGTTAACCAATCAAGTTAGTCCATTGGTACATACCTCCATAGCTTGAAGTTAAAACTCTTTATTTAAAACTCTCTGTTTAAAACAACATGACAGTTTGACGTTTCTAAGACAGACTCAGACATATTTTCAGAAGGAATATTAGTTAAATCTTTACAGTAGCTTCTGATTAAAAGAACAAGCTCTGCATAAAAGCCAAGATTTTGAGAGAAAAAGGTGAAAAAAAAAGATGGTCATTTAGGGCGCTTCTTTTTATTTCATTTCAACAGTTTCTTTGGGGCATCAGAGCCTAAGTCAGTATACCTAAGGTTTCTGTCAATAAAAACAGGTCATGAGTGAGCATAGCTCATTGCTCGTCTATTTTTAAGAAAAGGTTTTAAGGGAACACAGCCATTAAGGCCAGGGGGGTTTATCTGCCCTCAGCCGCATTATCCATTTGGCTTCCTCTCTCTGTCAGATTGATCAGGTCTCCTTCTCTGGAAGTAAAATGTATCTTTGAAATGACCATGAAAACAAAGCTATGTCCCTCATGCTCACGTAAGTGAAGAAAAAGAGAATTTGTTTCCTTTCTGTTAAGTATATCAGATTGATGTTTGAAAATTCTTTCCTTAACTTCATATTAGTTTTTCCAACATAAAATGCTGTGCTGGAAGTGCAGGTAGCTATGCAAATAATATTGCTGGTTAGGCAATTAGCTAATCCATGAAAGACAAATGTCTGTTTAGTAACCGGATGCTTAAATGTGTTGCTACAATTGATTACATTGCAGACCTTGCAGAAGCCACATTTCTTTGTTCCTGATGAATTATTATGTACATAGTTGTTACATATCCCATCATTTGAGCATAAAATCCTTTTGAGATTCTTTTTATTTTTGAAAAGGAACCTTGGGTTATCTCCAACAATCTCTCAACTTTTTATCTGAAGTTAGAATCGTCCAGAACTTTCTGATCACCTGGCATACGTTATTCATGGTCCATAGTGTAAGTCAAATTGACCCATAAGTTAGATGTTCTTTTAGGTATAGCTAGGGATGGTGTACTTTCACCTTCTCTGACCTTAGAGGAATAAAAAGGTTTGCCTTTTCCTTTACGTATGTCATTAATTCTGGTCTTGTTTTGTTCTAAACTTCTCTTTCCATATCCTCGTTGGCTGAAATGATTAATAAGCCTCTCTTCTTCCTGGAGAAAGGTTGCCTCTTCTGTACATAGCTTTGAAATCCTTGCAATTTGATTTTCAACAATGTTAGAAAAAATATGCCTAGGATGCATACTGGAAAAATGGAACATGTGGTTTCGCTACATATCTTTCCTATAGAGGCAAGTGTCTATTCCCTTCCCCGAATCAAGAGATAATCTCACATCCAGAAAGTCAATCCTCTCTCTAGATGTTTTTACATCAAATTTCAGGAAAGTAGTGGTCTGTGACAGGAAGTTAAAGCTTCTTAAATCTTCTTCTTTGCCCTTCCATACAATGAAGGTGTCATCCACAAACCGATTGTACAGAATTATCTGGCCATTCCAAATGTTATAAGCATCCTTGGACCAAGCTCTCTCCCAGTTGGCTAAAACCAAATTTGCATAACTATTGGCACAGGGCGTGCCCATGGCAACCCCCCATCTCTGCCAATAGTAGCTGTTGTCATAGGTGAACATATTGTACTCCAACACGATTTCCAAAAGATCACATATCAAACGTGATTCTACCCTTCTCTTCAGTTAGAAATTCTCTTACTGCTTCAATGCCATAATTATTTGGTATGGAAGTGAATAAACTATTCACGTCTAGGGTTACCAATAGCAGACTCTCAAGATCATCACGATGTTCTAC
The DNA here is from genome assembly GCF_019279795.1 of Protopterus annectens. Lineage (NCBI taxonomy): Eukaryota > Metazoa > Chordata > Ceratodontiformes > Protopteridae > Protopterus > Protopterus annectens. The sequence continues at coordinate 515,109,606 of NC_056733.1, read as the reverse complement.
AGCTATATACAGATGTTGTAGAAACTCAGCTGTGTCTTTAATCACAGAGGAGGCCCTAGGTAGCATCTTTTTTAGTTCTTGTTCAATGTTGTTGTGTCTTTCGGCTTATCCCGGTTAGGGGTCGCCACAGCGGAACTCCGGTCCGCTAATGTTTGGTAGTGGGTTTTTACGTGCCGAGTTACCAGTCCTGATGCACAACCTTCAACGAAGGCACGCCCATTCAAGTATGCCTCCACACAGAAGATGCTCTAGCTGAGAATCGAATGGGACAACGTCTTACTGTGAGGCGACAACGCTACCGCAGTACCACTACTGCGGTTCTTGTTCAATAAACATAGAAACAGATTCCGTTAACCATCCTCTACCAGCCACAATTTGTCTTAAAGGTGGGTGTTTAAGATCTTTATGAATTTTTGGTAATCCACTGACAGTTGGTACGGTGGGGTGCTCAGTGATGAAGAGATCATGCAAATACTCATTAATCTCTCTTTGCAATAGCATGTCATAAAGAGCCTGCTGGATATTCCATTTCATAATATTTAGTTCATTCTTACTAATCAATGAATACGTCTTTCGATCACTTAATTCTTTCATCCATTGGACATACATCATTGCATCCATTACGACTATGGCTCCTCCTTTGTCAGCAGGTTTAACCACAATATCATTCCTCTCTTTAAGCACCTGATTTTCTTCTTTGGTTAGATTGAAAAACTGTTTCCCTTTTTGAGACATTCTTGTTCTCATTAACTCCTCTTCACAGGCATGAATAAAAGAATCCACGGCTGGGTGGTTGAGGGGAACAAATGTGCTCGGTTTCTTGAGCATAATATTACTTTTAATGGGGCATTTATCATTTCCGGAGATAACCCAAGTTTCCTTTTCAAAAATAAAAAGAATCTCAAAAGGATTTTATGCTCAAATGATGGGATATGTAACAACTATGTACATAATAATTCATCAGGAACAAAGAAATGTGGTGTCTGCAATGTAATCAATTGTAGCAACACATTTAAGGATTCGGTTACTAAACAGACATTTGTCTTTCATGGATTAGCTAATTGCCTAACCGGCAATATTGTTTACATAGCTACCTGCACTTCCTGCACAGCATTTTATGTTGGAAAAACTAATATGAAGCTAAAGGAAAGAATTTTCAAACATCAATCTGATATACGTAACAGAAAGGAAACAAATTCTCTTTTTCTTCACTTAAGTGAGCATGAGGGACATAGCTTTGTTTTCATGGTCATTTCAAAGATACATTTTACTTCCAGAGAAGGAGACCTGATCAATCTGACTGAGAGAGAGGAAGCCAAATGGATAATGCGGCTGAGGGCAGATAACCCCCCTGGGCTTAATGGCTGTGTTCCCTTAAAACCTTTTCTTAAAAATAGATGAGCAATGAGCTATGCTCACTCATGACCTGTTTTTATTGACAGAAACCTTAGGTATACTGACTTAGGCCCTGATGTCCCAAAGAAACTGTTGAAATGAAATAAAAAGAAGCGCCCTAAATGACCATCTTTTTTTTTCACCTTTTTCTCTCAAAATCTTGGCTTTTATGCAGAGCTTGTTCTTTTAATCAGAAGCTACTGTAAAGATTTAACTAATATTCCTTCTGAAAATATGTCTGAGTCTGTCTTAGAAAAGTCAAACTGTCATGTTGTTTTAAACAAAGAGTTTTAAATAAAGAGTTTTAACTTCAAGCTATGGAGGTGTGTACCAATGGACTAACTTGATTGGTTAACATTCATCATTCACTGAGGTGTTTCATTGGATGATACCAACTTTTAAACACTGAACCCAGCTTACCTACTTGGATCTGAAGAAGGCTTGAAAAAGCTGAAAGCGCTTGTCCATTGTTTACATCAGAAGGGTTCTTCACTTCTATGTTCGTTTTTTTCTGTTTTTATGACATCCACATGTTTTAAAGCTGTGGAATTACAACGCCACTTGACTTTTACAACAGCAAAGCTCTATATTTAATATATTGTGGATTCAACATGGTAAAAGCCTGTTATTGAAGCTGTTGTTTTGAAGCTGTCTTTCTGCCATTTTGGTTGTTTAGCAAGTTTTGAATACTCAGATGAAATACTAATACCTGTGGTGCAACGCTCTTCCTATATTAACATCTACAACACTTCATGTGAATATGCTACTACCTACATCACATAGATTCATAGGTTAGTACCAGGCTAACTGCCCTTGTGGGTCATTTTAAGCCTAGCTAATTACCCCACTTGAGAGTCAAATCATGCACCTTTGCCTGTAAGGTAAACAGGGAATTGAACTCACAATCCCTAGCTTAGGAGTGCAATGCCTTATCCATTTGGCCACTGGGGCCTGACATATGAACCATCCTCTTAGCTACCTCGAAACTCTTATTGTATGGATACCTACCAATTTTGTGAAAGCAAATTTACTGAGTGCATTTCAAAATAAAGTAACTGAGGCATACTTAAGAACTGAAAGTGGTACTGTTTAAAAGAGGAAATGCACTCCTCCTGTTAAATTGTTGCAGAAACACGTCAGAATAAGCAGACTCACACTGTACTGCTGTTTCCGTTATAGCTTAATTTGTCCAAACAGTTACACTGTCTGAGATCATTTCAATTCTATTATAACATGCAGTCTTTTGCTTATTATGAACTGTCTCAATTGCACCCTTGATTAAGATGTCTCCCAAGAAGAGGGAACAATGTCCAGTTTATATATCTTTTCAAAGCAACAGATGTTGGACTCCACATGGGTGTCGGTAGAGGCCTGCGGCTCGAAGGTAGCGGGTATCAGGGGCTGCGAAAGCGCCTCACTGAGTACCGGCGAACCGGCAACTGGCTTAGGAGAAGCTTTGTTGTCGGTTTTGGATCTCGACTGCCTTTCCCTATCCTTGCAGTTTGCATGATTGATTTCTGTTTTATGTCCTTTTTTGGTTATTTTCTTCCTTGCTGTATCCAAAGTCTTTACAAAAAGTTTCTCCACATCATCTTTAAGTCTCTTGAAGTGTCTGTATTTTATTGAATTTATTTCAGCATCTAAAAGCTCACAAAAAGACCCTGTTGATCAACTTTCTTCTTTATATGTTCCAAATATTATTGTAACAGGATGCCATGTCTAGCCCACAAACATATTTACAGTTAAATTAAGCATGTTTTATTTTCACAGGTGTCAGACACATAACCGTTATTACTTATCTATTCTTAACTGCTTTCATGCTTGCTTAAGCAAGTTGTCAGCCTCGCAGTTACACAGAAGCATTTATTCCAAAATCTTGTCAAGTTAACCCTTGCTTTACAAGGCAAAACCTTGTTATTAGAAAAGTACAGTTGTGTACACTTACCATAAATGTAGATGCTAGAGTGTATTCACTGTTGCAGTCATTACATTTGGGTAATCTGCTGGCAGGTTTCCCTCAGTCGGCTTGAATTCCAAAGTCTTGGGTCCTGCATCAGTTGCTGTCTTCTCTTCTATGACGTCAGGTCGTCAGGGGTATAAAAACATGCAGCTGACGCCATTTTCTTTAGTTTTTCTTGCCCCCGATGTCAGGTGCCCCCAAAAAGGTAGCAAAATTATATATATATATATATATATATATATATATATATATGTATACATATATATGTATACATATATATATATACGTGCATAAAGATAAACTTTACCTTCATCTACAAGCAAATATACCACATAGGTTGTAGAAGATAGAGAAGGAAAGATAAACTTCAGAATGACAGTGGGATGGCGGGAGGGTAACCTGGACGGCAACAGTGAATACACTCGAACATCTACATTTATGGTAAGTGTACACAACTGTACTATGTTCTTCGTGTTTCACTGTTGCAGTCATTACATTTGGGGAGAATCCCAAAGCTATGGTTGGGAGGCTGGAGCTAAACAGCATTAGGTGCGGCTATAAGGCCCTGCAGCACTGCAGTGGCAAAGCCTGCCCTGGATTTAGAGAGGCAAATGGTAATGCTTTGTAAAGGTGTGAACAGAACTCCAAGTAGCAGCCTCTAGAATGTCTTTGGTTGGTACTCCTCTGAGAAAGGCTGCTGAAGTAGCAGCAGCTCTGGTGGAATGAGACCTAATGCCCTTGGGCACAGGTTTACCATGGTGTAAGTAGCAGAAACGGAAGCAGTGGCTTATCCACTTTGAAATTGTCTGCTTTGAAATAGCCTTTCCTTCTGATCCTGTTGCATATGACACTAGTAATTGCTCAGTTTTTCTTAGAGCTTTTGTCCTGCTCAAGTAGAATCTTAGCTGTGTATGTCCAAGGAATGCAGAATTCTCTCCCCCTTGTTCTGCGGATTTGGATAAAAACTTGGCAGATGAATTGTTTGGTTAAGAGCCACACTGGAAACCACCTTTGGCATAAAAGTAGGATTTGTCTTCAGAGACACCCTGTCTGGGTAAAATATGATAAAAGGCTCTACAGCCATCAGGGCCTGTAGCTCTGAAACTCTTCTTGTTGAAGTAATTGCTAATAGCAGTGCTGTTTTCCATAAGAACTTTAGATCAGCGGTAGCAGCTGGTTCAAATGGAAGCAGGGTGAGCTTTTCCAACACATAATTGAGGTCCCATGCAAGTAATGGTGATCTTCTAGGAGGCCTTACATTTTTGGCTCCTCTAAGATACTGCTTTAGTAAAGGATGAGAAAAGATTGGTGGCTCTGTATTGTAATGAGCCGAAATGGCAGAGGGATGGATTTTGATTGATGAGAAAGATAGGCCTTTTTCAAGCATCTCAGTTAAGTATTGTAATATCTGAAGAATATTTGGTTCTGCTGTATCAGTTCATTGTGCTTGATTCCAAGCACAGAATCTCTTCCATTTGTCAGCATAAGATTTTCTAGTACTAGGCCTTTTGGCTTCCAAAATGACATCCATCACAGCTTTACTGAGAGGTGTTGTTTGTATGACTACATGATTAGCCATGCTGCCAGGTTCAGAGTCTGTAGTTGATTGTGCATGATCTGATTGTTTTGCTGGGATAGTAGTAGTTGTCTTTGAGGCAAGGTCCAAGCTGGGTATTGAGCCAAGTTCCTTAAGATTGGGTACCAGCATTGGCGGGGCCAATCCAGGGCAATTAATATCATCTTTGGCTTCTCTTGTCTGATTTTTAGGAGGACCTTGGGTAGAAGAGGCAGAGGAGGAAAGGCGTAAACTGATAGGTTTTTCCAACTGAAGGAAAGGGCATCCACTTTCCATGCTTGTCTGTGATAAGTCCTTGTGCAGAATCTTTTCAATTGATAATTTTGAGGAGAGGCAAATAGATCTATGTCTGGGCTCCCCCATTTCTTTGTTATCATGCTTTAGTTTCCACTTGTGAGGATCCATAAGGTTTCTGCGTAAATCGTCTGCCTGGCAGGAATTGAGCTTGAAGATGTATTTGGTAGGTCAAGGCTGTGTCCCACAGTGCCATGGCTAATCTGCAAAGGGGGTATGAGTGTGTGCCCCCTTGCTTGTTTATATACCACATGACTGTGGTGTTGTCCGTCTTTATCAGTAGTTGTCCTGGATGAAGTAAGTCCTTGAAGGCTTTTAGGTCATTTTGAACAGCTAGCATCTCTTTCTGGTTGATATGTAGATGCATTTGATTTGGTGTCCATAAGCCCTGAATGCATCTTCCTGCCATGTGGGCCCCCCAGGCATAATCTGATGCATCTGTTAAGGTTTGGCTGGCAGGGGGTAGAGTGAAGGGCAGTCCCATGTTTTGGTGACATGCCTTGGTCCACCATAGAAACTCCTGTTGCAGGCAGCGAATGAGTGGAATCATTGTTTCCAGACTGTGTGAATGTTGACTCCATAAACTTTTTAGGTACCATTGAAGTTTCCTCATATGAAGTTTTGCATATGGAATTAGTAGGATGCAGGATGCCATGAAGTCCAGAGCCTGCAGAATTTGCCTTGCAGAAGACTGGGTTTTTGTTGCCATCAGTTTGAAGTAAGCAGTCAGTTGCCTTTGCTTGTCTGGCATGAGGTAAGCCATCTGGGCAGTTGTATCCAAGCTTGCACCCAGGAATGTTAACTTTGAGAGGGTACCAGTTGTGATTTATTTTCGTTTATTGTGTACCCTAGGCATGTTAGAAGCCTTTTCACAAACACCAGGTGTCGAAGAAGAGTGTCCTTGTTCTCTGCTTGAATGAGACAGTCATCCAAGTAAGGATATATTTGTATACTACTTTGTCTGCAAAAAGCAATTACTGGTGCCAGGCACTTTGTAAAGACCCTGGGCGCAGTAGATAAGCCAAAAGGCAGTGCAGAGAATTGGTAATGCATTAAGCCAGCCTTGAATCTGAGGTATCTTCTGCATGATTGTTTTATTGGGACATGCAAGTATGCCTCTTTTAGGTCAAAAGTCACCAGCCAAGCATTCTTGCCCAGCATGGGCAGAAGCTGCTGCAAAGTCAGCATTTTGAATTTTGGAATGTCCAGGTATGTGTTCAAAATCGATAAATCCAGTACTGGCTGCCAGGCCTTGTCCTTTCTGGGTACCAAGAACAGTCTAGTAAAAACCTTGTCCTTTTTCCTGTTCTGGTACTGTCTGAATGGCCCCCATAGCCATGAGGGACATAACCTGTTTCTGTGCCTCTGCCCATTGATTTTTGGCAGATCTGGCCAACAATTTGCCATTGGCAGAGTGTGGAAATGGAATCTGTATCCCTGTGATACGATGTTTAGTACCCATTTGTCCTGGGTTATTAAATGCCAATTTTGAGCAAAAAGTGCTAATTTTCCCCTATGGGTGCTGCCAAAAGGTAAGTGCTTGGTGTAGGCAGAGGGAAGTCATTGGGATTGCTTTCTGTAGGTTTTCGCTTTTATCTCCTCCAGATTCGGAGGTGGAAGCGCCCCATTGCTTTGACCTGTATGAATCTTGCGCCTGGTATCTGGAACCCTTAGGGTGCCTGGATTTGCCCCTTTCAGCTCTGACACAGGAAAGGACCAGTTTTTTGTAGGCCAGTGTCTACTGAATCTTGGTGGCTGCACTTGTAAGAAGTCTTTAACAGTTTGCATAGACTTAGCTTTGTCTTCCATTTTCTTTAGAACCTCTTCTGCCTTAATACCAAACAGAGAACCATGCTGTAAAGGTGCATCTATCAATTTAGCTTTAACATGATCAGGCAAATTTTGTTTCCTTAACCAGGCATGCCTCCTAATCACAGATCCAGTAACTGCGGCCCTGCAGGAGGCCTCTAAGGAATCAAAACCACATTGCAAAGTATGCTTTCCAACTTGTTCAGCTGCATGCAATAATTCCTGCAATTCTTTATTTTCTGCACATTCTGAAATCAACATCATTTTCTGTTTCAGCAATCCCATAACATGTTGTTGGTACTTAAGCATATGAAATTGACAGTTTAAGGCCCTGATTGCCAAGGTTGCAGATGTATAAACCTTTTTTTCCCCCATCTGTCTAGTGCCCTTGAATCTCTGTCAGAGGGGGTAGGACTTTTTGCTGTTGAGGCCTTAACTCCCTTTGGACCCTGTGAAATAGTTTCAGAATCAGCAGCTGGGTTTCTAAATAAAAATGTATGCGAGTCAGGGACCCTGTAATATCTGTCAGGCTTACTGGGAGCCGGAGGTAAGGAGTCAGGGGTCAAGCTTGACTCTGAAAACACATCATCCACAATGTCTAGAACATAGGGAATGGCTAAAGGCTTGTGCTGAGGGAGAAGGAAATCCCTGAGCCTCTTTTTTGATTCTGAGAAGTCTTGACTCTCCCAGTGAAAATGCTCCCTCAAAGTATGCAAGGTTTCTCCAAATGAATAATCCTCAGGAGGAGATGCAGATGGAATAGACTCCTCAGCATCAGAATCCTCATAGGGAGGTATAGATAATTCCTGATCAGAAGAGGAATCAGAAGAAACAGAAACCTGATCTGAAGATTCATAATCAGTGTCTTGCCTACGCCTCATCTGGTGGGGGATGAGTACCCCTGATCAATGTAATAAGGTCTTCAGCCATTTTGATCATTTGTTTTTTAGGCATAGAGGCCTGTACACGTGGCTCATGCGTCATTTTTTTAGTTTTAGAAGTTGCTTTTGTATTTGATTTTGCAGCTGTCGTCGGTTTGATATACAAATGTTGAGGTCTGAATACACCCTCAGAAGCTGGTGCCTGCTCAGCGGCTCCAGACCCATCCGAGGGAGATGCATCCGTCGGTCCAATACCTTGAGTATCTTGCGGCATGCCGGACTCCACATGGGTGTCGGTAGAGGCCTGCGACTCGAAGGCAGTGGGTATCAGGGGCTGCGAAAGCGCATCACTGAGTACCAGCGACTGGCTTAGAAGATTCGTCGTCAGTGGTTTTGGATCTCGACTGCCTTTCTCTGTCCTTTTCTTTGCGTTTTTTATGTACTTTGGTAGTCTGATTGCTATCCGACATTTCTGGGTAGTTAAATCTGTTTCCAAAATACTTTGATGCAAAAATATATCAACGCTTAATAGTGCGCTGGTTAAATCTAGCACAAAACCAACAGCCAGGCACGTTGTGATCAGGGCCTAGGCAAGGAATACAGTATAAATGGAAATCCTTATGAGGTATTAGCTTGCCACAAGTAATACAATTAACTTTTTCTGACATCGGTAAAAAGCAAGAAAAAAGTTTCCCCAACAGGGTACTTAGCTTTAGTGAAGACATCGGTTCTGAAACTTAAACTCGAATATTTCAGTAGTCAGCCGACTGGCACTTGCGAAATGTTTCTGCCTCGGGCACCGCGCGGCAAGAAAAACTAAAGAAAATGGTGTCAGCTGCATGTTTTATACCCCTGACGACCTGACGTCATGGAAGAGAAGACAGCAACCGATGCAGGACCCAAGACTTTGGAATTCAGGCCGACTGAGGGCAACCTGCCAGCAGATTACCCAAATGTAATGGACTGCAACAGTGAAACACTAAGAACATCAAGCACATTTCTTTTGCATTGCAGCATACATTTAATTTCATTATTGCTTTGGGAAAAGAATATTTACAATATCTATCACCCCCAGCGTTAATATTAAAACAATTAACTACAGAGTCTCTCTACTCGAGGGACAAGAAGAAATACCCCCTTACAGCAGTTTATCTGGAAGAATCAGATTTTCAATACAGCTGTCAAAAATTCTGATATGAACACAATTTTAATCCAATTCCCATTTCTGCATAAAGTACAGTCTTGTAAGTAAACTTAGCTTAACAGTCATCATCTTTTTCTTTTGGCTGCTCCCATTAGGGGTTGCCACAGCAGATCATCTGTTTCCATTTCTTCCTGTCCTCTGTACCTTGCTCTGTCACACCAACCACCTGCATGTCCTCTCTCACCACATCCATAAACCTTATCTTAGGCCTTCCTCTTTTCTTCTCACCTGGCAGCTTCATCCTTAGCATCCTTTTAACAATATACCCAGCATCCCTCCTCAACACATGTCCAAATGAATGTAATCTCGCCTCTCTGGCTTTGTCTCTAAACTGTCCAACCTGGGCTGACCCTCTAATATACGTATTCCTAATCCTGTTTACCTTCATCACACCCAGTGCAAATCTTAATATCTTTAACTCTGCCACATCCAGCCCTGACACCTGTCTTTTTGTCAATGCCACGGTCTCCAACCCATATAACATAGCTGGTCTCACTACCCTCTTGTAGACCTTCCCTTTCACTCTTACTGGTACTCGTCTGTCACAAATCACTCTTGAAACTCTTCTCCACCCACTCCATCCTGCCTGTACTCTCTTCTTCACCTCTCTTCCACACTCGCCATTACTCTGAACTGCTGATCCAAAGTATTTAAACTCATCCACCTTCGCCAGCTCTACTCCCTGCATCCTCACCATTCCTCTATTCTCCCTCTCATTCACACACACATATTCTGTCTTAGTCCTGCTGACCTTCATTCCTCTCCTCTCTAGAGCATATCTCCACCTCTCCAGGGTCTCCTCAACCTGTTCCCTACTCTCACTACATATCACAATGTCATCTGCAAACATCATAGTCCACGGGGACTCCTGTCTGATCTCGTCTGTCAACCTGTCCATCACCACTGCAAATAAGAAAGGGCTCAGAGCTGATCCTTGATGTAATCCCACCTCCACCTTAAAAGCATCCGTCACGCCCACTGCAGATCTCACCGCTGTCACACTAACTTTGCACATATCCTGTACCACTCTTACATACTTCTGTGCCACTCCTGACTTCCTCATACAAATACCACAACTCCTCTCGACGCATCCTATTAACAGTACATGCCTGAATGATCAATGAAGAGGCAGCTTAAGCTAAACTGATCATATCATGCTTAGGATGCAACCAATGGCAAGTTTCTATAGCTTAAGGGCAGCTTCCACACAACCAGACCATTGGAAGCTCAAGCACAGCAAGGAGAAAGCTAGTAGTCTAGGCACCAAGCCTTTCAGGGTTTTCATGACAAATGAAAGCGGAAGGCTACACCCCTGATAAAAGGTCAGTGCTAGGTAAAGAGCATTCACAGGTGACTCGATAGTGAGGCAAACTGATGTCCCACTCACTAGGTTGAATAAGGAGAAAACAGCTGCCTATCAGGTGCCAGGATCCGCCACATAACGCATGCACTCAGGTCCCTCAACAACAGGTACAAATATGACTGTCATTGTACATGTGGGTGTGAATGACCTGAGACGTACCTACCTGGACTACATGAAGAGAGACAGAGGAGCTCTCGGATTATGCAGCACAGGCAGATATGACCCTAGCCTTGAGCAGCATCCTACCATCACCCAGAATTATATCACACTACAAGCAGAAAATGATTGATTTCAACAATTGGCTAAATTTCTGGTGTCAATCCACGGGAATCCAGTATCTGTCTGCCTGGGATGACATGATTGACAAACCTCGATGCTTTACCAGAGATGACCTGCATCTGTCACCCCTGGGCTTCTGGATACTGGCCAAGGCTCTTGCCACCCCTACAGTGTCTTTTTTAGGTGGTGTTCCAAAGACCAAATTACCACCGTAACAGCTACAAACAAATGCAATCTGAGGGTCATGCTGCTCAACACTAGATGTCTACATCTCAAAATGCACTCGCTCGAAGCACTCCTTAAAATGGAGAACATCGACATTTGTGCCATAACAGAGACCTGGAAGAAGAAAGCACCCCTGCACTACCAAGGTATAACTCATTCCACACCTTTTGGCCCCAAAACTTGGACCGAAGCTCTAAAGGTGGTGGCGTTTCCATATTCATAAAGGATGTACACAACTCAAGACTGGTAGCCTATCAAAACGTATCTGAGATACTTCAGGTGCAGCTAACACTGGGTAAGACAGCGATTCAGGTCGTAGCCTGCTACAGATCTTTAACCATTTGCCAAGACTCACACTCCACATTCTTAAGCACCATGGAGAATATTAGGGTCCAACCTAACACTCTCATACTGGGGGATTTCAACTACTCCTCCATTAACTGGGAAAACTACTCATGTACTAATACACTTGCCCAATGCCCTGGACCAGCTCATTCTTTCCCCCACTAGAGGTAGCAACATCCTTGACCTGGTCATTACTAACATGGGCGACTGTTGCTGTACACCAATAGCTCCTCCCTGGTTAGATCCGGCCACAATCTAATCACCTTGGAAATCCACATCCCTCCCCCGCAAAGCTAACCACCATGAAAAACTTCACCAAAGCTAACTTTGGGCTCCTAAAAACAGAGGTGGCTAACTTCACGGCATCCATGCAAATGGAGATCAGTTGCATGACCACTTAATCATACACCAATGCACTGTACGAACACGTACACAAATGCATGGATCTCGCCATACCCAATAGGACCAAGATGCTCTTCTCCAACAAAAGGAAGCCAATCTGGTGGTCCCCTGCCATAAACAAACAACAGGAGGAGGAAACTGATGCGGGATAAGGTGAAGTCCCAAGACTGGAAAAACTCCCTTATCAGCCTCAACAAAAGTTGAGATCCCTCATCAAATCCTCTAAAGCTAGCTATGAAAACAGAATTGCAGTGAAGACAACCACACGGCCTTCTATAGTTATGCAAAGAATCTCCACAGCAATACCCAGATTTGCTCTGAGCTACTGCACAATGGTACCTCCTATACTGAGCCAACAGATATTGCCAATATACTGGCCGACAGATTCAGTACCAACTTTACCCCCCCTTCCCCCAAGGGACCAGTCACAATACCAGTAGATTGCCAGGCACCCAGTATTACTGCTGCACTGCACTGGTTAAAACAACACTGTCCAAGGCCAAGAATACAGCTTCTATCGGACATGACAATATCCCTGGCTGTGTTCTACATGAACTACATGGTGAACTGGCACCTCACCTGTGTGCCCTGTTCAATCACAACCTCACCTCAAGCTTTGTCCCTACCGAATGGCACACTGCTTACAGTCATCCCTCTCCACAAAGGAGGAGCGACTACAGACCCTGGGAACTATCGCACCATTAGCCTGATGAGTCTGACATTCAAAGCTATGAAATGCATCATCATTGACCTAATAAACAAGGATATAGGGAATCTCCAAACTCTGGATTCCACACAGTTTGGTTTTGTGAAGGGTAGATCATGCCTGCTCAACTTGATCAACTTCTTTGAGTCAGTCACCAGAGCTGTGGATGAAGGTGGTTCATACAGCCTACCTTGATCTGACCAAGGCCTTTGATACCATTCCTCACTCACGAATCATAGAACAACTCACTAAGCTAGGCATCAAACCCTATATCACTAGGTGGGTTGCAAACTGGCTCACAGGTCGAACCCACAGTGTAAAAGTAGCTGACTCCAAGTCAGACTGCTGACCAGTCACGAGTGGAGTCCCATAGGGTTCGGTCCTGGGTCCTCTCCTGTTTGGTATCTACTTCTCTGAAGTCCAGACCAACACAAAGGGACTCTGGCTGATAAAGGTCATAGACGATTGCAAGCTGGGAGCTATTAACTCCCCGAGTGATGTTGACATCCTACAGAAAGGCCTCACTGAGACCAATGATTGGTGTCAGAAGTATGGTCTTAAGCTCAATGCCAAAAAATGTGTTGTCATCCCCTTTGGGAAAAACCCGGTTCCCATGAATTACCACATTGATGGTAGTCCACTGAACATAGAAGGCGTTATAAGAGATCTGGGAACACAAGAAACCTCTCTTTTGACCACCACATTGCCACTGTGGTCAGAAAGTCCTTCTATGTGGCATATCTCATTACTAAGGGTTTTACATCCAAGAAGAAAGAGATCATTGTCTCCCTCTACTTTTCCCTCATTAGGCCAATCACTGAATACAATGCCCCATTTGGCATGTACCTCACTAAACACCTGCAACAACTGGAGAGGCCGCCAAAGTACCTCACAGAGAGGATCCTAGGCCTTAAATATTTGTCCTCTATGGACAGACTAAAAAAACTCCAACTATTCGCCGTCTCATATCGCCTACTTAGAGGCGATCTCTGCTTGACTTACAAAGCCATGTCTTACCCAGCTTTGTTACAGATGCTACATCTAAAGAAATCCCAATCCCTCCGCATCACAAGCTCCAGAGACCTCAACCTCATTACCACAATCAACAGAAAATGCTGGAGGGACAGGTTCATAACCAAGAGACTGCCCATGCTATGGAATAGACTTTCCATATATGTCAACCAGAGCACCTCACTGGCCCTCTTCAAGAGAAATCTTGATGAATGGATGGGAAATAGAAAATTCACCCCAGGGATCACTCCAGTGGCTTTACTCGACAAAGGCACTGGGAACTAAGGTCGGGTGGCACGATGCAGGGTAATCTTATGGGTGAGGCTTGTAATGGCTCCAGGGCCATTAGCCGAGTATACACCTATGAACCTATGAACTCACCCTGGCATGCAAAGAAAAAAAAAAGGAAAAAAAGTGGAGTGAGGGAGCAGCTACTGAGCAATAATCATTCAAACATCTACTATTATGTGAAGTTTACTTAAACAACTTTAGTAAATTCATCCTTTGATCACTACTGCTGTAGCGTAAGCTATATGGGTAAAATACATAGGTTTAAAAAGACAGACAGAGAGAGACAGGAGGAAGGATGAGGGTCCAGACGCCCCAAGACAATGATCTTTGCAAAGCCTGTTCTATGAAAAGTAATCTAGTTTGCAGTGCTTTGTAAACATATGTACATAGGACCAGGTTGCTGACTTTAGAATACTTTGAGTCTACCCTTTTTCCTTCCTTGACTGCACCTGGAATTGACTTATTATGGTGGGAATAGCATGGGATAAACATTTGAAAAAATACAGCTTTGTAAAATCTTACCATAACCATAGATGTCCTTACCTTTACTTTTGCAGTATTCTTCACCTAAGGGATCTCCTGACAAGGACAGTCCAACATCAGGCCAGCCCAGTATACCAAAGCCTACAGCTCTTATAGGTGCCATACATCACACATACGCTCCCTGTGCATGACTTACGGCATAAAGGTGGTGTATGGATGTATGGATCTCAGAAGTGAAAAAGCCCCAGGAAGAATACCCTCAGGGAGAAAGAGGAACATGTGCATCCAGATGCAAAAATAAAGGAGGAAGAAGGGTCCTCTCAGCCAGAAGGGCAACCAGAACACAGGGAAAGAGTCAGGACAGAAAGGGAAGGACAGAGGAACCGAATACTGCAACAGTGAAGAGAAGATCTATTGTTATGGTGTGACTGTACACAACTGTACTAAGTCCTTCCATATCACTGTTGCAGTACTCTTCACCTAAAGGAGACTGCAAGAGCTCAAAGGGAAGCCTGACTGGAGGAAGGCAGAGAAGAACCCTCCACGAAGCTATGCAGGATAGCCCTAAAAAGCCTGCTCTGGCACTGAAGAGAATATCCAACTTGTAATGTTTAGTGAAAATATGAAAAGAGGACCAAGTAGCAGTCTCAAGGACAGAATTGGTATCTAGACCTTTGAAAAAGGCAGAGAAGGCAACTGCCCTGGAAGAATGTGCCTTTACAGAGGAGGTAAGACATTTAACATAAAAGGAACAACAAAAGGAAATGACATTAGAAATCCAGGAGGAAATGATATGCTTAGAAACAGCCAAACCCAAAGTCCTGGGATGAAAAGAAACAAAAAACTGTTAAGATTTCC
This sequence comes from Protopterus annectens, assembly GCF_019279795.1. Taxonomy (NCBI): domain Eukaryota; kingdom Metazoa; phylum Chordata; order Ceratodontiformes; family Protopteridae; genus Protopterus; species Protopterus annectens. Next base: position 515,094,524 of record NC_056733.1, on the reverse strand, counting down.
AAAAAAACAAAAAACAAAAAAAAAAACAAAAAACTTTAGTTTTGTCTACATAATATCTGAGGTGTCTATGCGAACCCAAGGTGTGGACTTTCTTAAAGGTAGAATGTGAAGAATGAAAAAAGGAAGGACTATGAATAGACTGATTAAGGGACAACTCATTGACCAACTTGGGCATAAAAGAAAAAAGCAGTACAACACCCTGTCTCAATTAGAAAAAGAGGGGAAGCAATGAGAGCCTAAAGTTCAGACAAACTCTTGGCTGAAGTAAGAGCCAAAAGAAGAACAATATTCCAAATACAATGTTGCAAGGAAGCTGAAGAAGCAGGCTCAAAAGGAGCCTGGATTAATTTCTCAAGTACAAAACTGAGCTCTCATGTTAGCGGAATAGGCTTCCTGGGAGGCCTGTAAAGAAGGCCGATGGTGAAAGAGCTGCCAGATAGAAAATCTTTTTCATTTGGACATATAGGATTTCCTGGCACTGGGTTTCCTTGCCTCCTCCACTACCCAGACCATGTCCTTAGAAAAGAGCTGCCTAAAAGGGATCAAAATCCTATTATCCACAGCGTCAGCTGAAGGGTGGACAGCTGAAGATGGACAAAAAGATTCTTGTCTTGTGTGAAAAGCTTTACCTGGTGAGATAGGCTTGTAGTAATTGTCCCTGGCAGAGTAAGAGAGAAGGGGGGAACCACTGCTGTCTGGGCAAAAAGGGAGTCACCAGCAAGATTTCTGGGAGAGTCCCATCTGATTTTGTGCAGAACCCAAGAACCTGAGATAAAAGAGGACGGGGTGGGAAAGCGTACAGAAACATCCCCTTACAAGAAGAAGACAGGACACCCACTTTCCAAGACTCTGGAATAGAATAGAGGAAGATGTCTGTTCAAGGGGAGGTGGAAAGTTCTACCTGAGTAATGCCCCACCGATGAACGATGTCCTGGAATACATCTCTGTGAAGCATTCAATCGTGAGCTTGTGATCTGGACCTAATCAAGGAGTCTGCCACAAGACTATGCTCTGAGGGAATGCAAACTGCCTGAAGAGTCACTTCAAACTGGATAGCTAGGGGCCAGACCTGAAGAGCTAGTCCGCAATGAAGATGGGAATTCATGCCCCCCTGCTTGCTGACATAACATATCACTGTGGTATTGTCTGTGAAAACTTCTAGGGACATGGGATGAAAGAGGGAATGAAAAGCTTGCAGAGCCCTCATCACTTCTGTGTTGATATGGTCTGACCTCCGATGAAGAGACCAGAGACCCTGGACCTTTAGGGGGTCAAAAGAGGCAACTCACTCCCATATGAGGTGTCTGTAAAAAGCTCCTGAGTGTGAACTCAAGCTTGAGACAAGGAAGAAAAGATACTGGGAAACTCCAGGGGGTGATAATGTTAAAGCCACGCTGACTTGAGGTACCACTGAAAATTCCTCATATGGAGCCCGGTGAGAGAGCGCATGGAAATGGTGGAAGTCAAGAACCACAGGACTATGAGAAATTCCCTGGTAGTGAGATGAAAAAGGGATTGAAAAAAGTCCATCAGAGAAAGACTTGGGGGCAGGAAGAGATGCCAACATAGGAAATATCTGAAGTCTGCCACAGAGGACAACAGGATCCTGGGAAGGCATCAGAACTGATTTCTGGAGATTTATGGTGAATCCTAGACTGTGTAATAGGCAAGTAGTAAACTGGAGATTTTGAAGCAGACTGTCTGGAGAAGGGGCATGAATAAGCATATCGTCTAGATTGGAAAAAAAATATGAATACCTCGAAGCCTGCAAAAAGCAATGATAGGAGCAAGGCATTTGGTGAATATCCTTGAAGCAAGTACAGAGGCCAAAGGACAAAGCAGAAAACTGAAAATGCAAGGAAGAGACAGAGAAACATAAAAACTTCCTAAAAACAGGATGGATAGGGATGTGAAGGTATGCATCCTTGAGATCCAGAGAGTCTTGAGGAAGTAGGAGAGGAAACAATGTCTGAAGGAATAACATCTGAAAGGAAGGTATCTTGATAAAAAGTGTTGAACAGGGAAAGATCCAGAATTGGTTGCCATGTACCTTCTTTTTGTAAGATAAACAACATTCTGGAATAAAATACCTTCACACCTGGGTGGGAGGCTTGGCTTGAATGGTGCTCTAATCCAAAAGAGATTGAAGAATCTCTGGAAAATAAAGCCTGAAAAGGCAGGAAGGGACTTCTACACCATGTCCATGACGGATAATGGACAGAATCCAAAAATCTGAGGTGATATGAAGCCAAACTGGAAGAGACAGGGAGAGGCAGGGAGACAAGGGAAAGTACAGTTGTGTACACTTACCATAAATGTAGATGTTCGAGTGTGTTCACTGTTGCAGACATTACATTTGGGTTATCTGCTTGCAGATGGCCCTCAGTCCGCCTGATCAACAAAGTCTTGGGTCCTACATTGGTTGCGGTCACTTCTTCCGTGATGTCAGGTCGTCAGGGGTATAAAACATGCAGCCGACGTCATTACATCAGTTTTTCTTGCCCCAGATGTCAGGTGCCCCCTAATGGGAAGCAATTAAAACTATAAATATAAAAGGTTATACCTCAAACAAAAAAGCAAATACACCAAAAAGCTTTTAAGCATTGAAAAGGAAAGAAGAGGTATAGCCAAACGGAGTCAGGGGGCTGGAGGAAAGGTAACCAGGACTGCAACAGTGAATACACTCGAACATCTACATTTATGGTAAGTGTACACAAATGTAATATGTGCTTCATGTTTCACTGTTGCAGTCATTACATTTGGGTAGATTCCCAAAGCTAAGGATGGGAGGAGGAATTTAGATAGCATTAGGACCAGCTATAAGGCCCTGCAAAACTGCAGTGGCAAAGCCAGCTCTGGATTTAGAGAAAACTGGCAAATGGTAATGCTTGGTGAAAGTATGTACAGAACTCCAGGTAGCAGCTTCTAGAATGTCCCTGGTAGATATGCCTCTGAGAAAGGCTGCAGAGGTAGATGCAGCCCTGCTCGAGTGGGATCTGATCCTTTGTGGGACAGGTTTTCCATGGTGCTTATAGCAGAAGTGAATGCAATGGCCTATCCATGTCCATGACGGATAATGGACAGAATCCAAAAATCTGAGGTGATATGAAGCCAAACTGGAAGAGACAGGGAGAGGCAGGGAGACAAGGGAAAGTACAGTTGTGTACACTTACCATAAATGTAGATGTTCGAGTGTGTTCACTGTTGCAGACATTACATTTGGGTTATCTGCTTGCAGATGGCCCTCAGTCCGCCTGATCAACAAAGTCTTGGGTCCTACATTGGTTGCGGTCACTTCTTCCGTGATGTCAGGTCGTCAGGGGTATAAAACATGCAGCCGACGTCATTACATCAGTTTTTCTTGCCCCAGATGTCAGGTGCCCCCTAATGGGAAGCAATTAAAACTATAAATATAAAAGGTTATACCTCAAACAAAAAAGCAAATACACCAAAAAGCTTTTAAGCATTGAAAAGGAAAGAAGAGGTATAGCCAAACGGAGTCAGGGGGCTGGAGGAAAGGTAACCAGGACTGCAACAGTGAATACACTCGAACATCTACATTTATGGTAAGTGTACACAAATGTAATATGTGCTTCATGTTTCACTGTTGCAGTCATTACATTTGGGTAGATTCCCAAAGCTAAGGATGGGAGGAGGAATTTAGATAGCATTAGGACCAGCTATAAGGCCCTGCAAAACTGCAGTGGCAAAGCCAGCTCTGGATTTAGAGAAAACTGGCAAATGGTAATGCTTGGTGAAAGTATGTACAGAACTCCAGGTAGCAGCTTCTAGAATGTCCCTGGTAGATATGCCTCTGAGAAAGGCTGCAGAGGTAGATGCAGCCCTGCTCGAGTGGGATCTGATCCTTTGTGGGACAGGTTTTCCATGGTGCTTATAGCAGAAGTGAATGCAATGGCCTATCCATTTGGAGAAAGTTGGCTTTGAAATAGCCTTCCCCTCTGTCCCTGCAGCAAACGCCACCAGCAGTTGTTCAGATTTCCTTTGAGGTTTAGACCTGTCCAAGTAGAATCAAAGTTGTCTGTGCACATCTAAGGAGTACAGTATCCATTTCCCTTTGTTCTGCGGGTTAGGAAAGAAGGTAGGCAAATGAATGGACTGATTAAAGGCCACACTGGATACCACCTTTGGCATGAAAAAGGGATTGGTCCTGAGAGACACCCTGTCCGCATGAAAGATGATGAAAGGCTCCACTGCCATAAGGGCCTGTAATTCAGATACCCTTCTTGCTAAAGTGATGGCTAAAAGGGAAGCTGTTTTCCAAGAAAGGAATTTTTAAGTCTGCAGTAGCAGCTGGCTGTAAAGGAGGAAGGGTGAGTTTCTCCAATACAAAGTTAAGGTCCCAGGCTGGAGTTGGAACTCTCCTGGGTGGTCTTAGATTTTTGCCCCCCTCTGAGGAACTGCTTGAGCAGTGGAAGAGAGAAGAGGTTAGGTTCTATGTTATAATGAGCTGAAATGGCTAAGGCATGAATTTTTATTGAGGAAAAAGACAGACCCTTGTGAAGCACCTCAGTTAAGTATTGTAAAATCTGAGGTAAATTGGGCACTGCTGTGCTCATCCCTTGAGATTGGTTCCAGGCACAGAATATTTTCCATTTTTCAGCATACGATTTTCTAGTACTAGGCCTCCTTGCCTCAAAAATGACATCCATCACTCGTTTACTGAGGGATGGTAAAGGAAAGCTTAGGTAATTAGCCAGGCTGCTGGGTTCAGTGTTTGAAGCTGAGGGTGCAGAATCTGGTTCTCCTGCTGAGACAGCAGGGTAGGAGTCTGAGGCAGGTGCCATGGGGCCAACAGCGACACACTGCGCAAGAGGGGGTACCAGTGTTGGTGTGGCCAGGCTGGTGCAACCAAAATCATCCTTGGTTTGTCTTGTTTGATCTTTAGTAGTACTTTGTGGAGAGCAGAGGCAGAGGAGGAAAGGCATAAACTGATAGGTTTTTCCAACTGAAGGACAGAGCATCCACTTTCCAAGCTTGTCTGTGGGGAGTCCTTGCACAAAATGTTTCCAATTGATAATTCTGGGGGGAGGCAAACAGGTCTATATCTGGGCTCCCCCATTTGCTTGTCAACATGTTGAAAATCCTTGGTTCTAGTTTCCACTCATGTGGGTCCACGAGGGTTCTGCTTAGTCCATCTGCCAGTGTATTTAGCTTTCCTGGCAGGAACTGAGCTTGCAGATATACTTGGTAGCTCAAGGCTGTGTTCCACAATGCCATGGCTAGTCTGTAGAGGGGGTAAGAATGTGTACCCCCCTGCTTGTTTATGTACCACATAACAGTGGTGTTTGTCCGTCTTTACCATTAACTGTCCTGAAAGAATGTGGTCCTTGAAGGCTGTCCGAGCATTCTGTACAGCTAACATTTCTTTATGATTGATGTGAAGATGAATTTGAATTGGATTCCATTTGCCCTGAATGCACTTCCCTGTCAGGTGCCCCCCCACCCCCCCACCCCATGCATAGTCTGATGTGTCTGTTGTTAGGGTTTGGGCGGCAGGGGGTAGTGTGAATGGTAGTCCCTTGTTTTGGTGGCAGGCTTCTGCCCACCAAAGGAACTCTAGGCGTAGACAAGGAACGATAGGAATCATTGCTTCTAGATTCTGAGAATGTTGACACCATAGGCTTTTTAGATACCATTGTAGTTTCCTCGTATGCAGTCTTGCATGTGGAATTAGAAAAATGCAGGAGGCCATGAACCCCAAGGCTTGTAGTATTTGCCTTGCAGATAGCAGAGTTTTTGTGACCATTGGTTGAAGTAGGTTGTCAAGTGAATTTGTTTCTCTGGTGTGAGGAAAGCCATCTGAGAAGTTGTATTCAAGCTTGCTCCCAGGAATATAATTTGTTGACAGGGTAACTAGGTGTGATTTCTTTTCGTTTATGGTGTACCCCAGACAAGTTAGCACCCTCTGTACAAAAGCCAGATGATTCAAAAGTATGTCCTGGTTTTCTGTCTGAATTAGACAATCGTCCAGGTATTGGTATATTTAATTATACCATGCGATGTTCGCAAAAGCCGATAAACGTGCACACTGATTGGCTAATCCAACCAGCGTGCACATAGTAAATCGTACAACAAATAACGGAAGAAGTTCGGTCGCGAAAATATCATGCTGCGGCGACAGCAAATAAGCATAACCAAATGTAACACCAAAAACACCTAACAATTACACCTAATCACACAAAACTTTTAGTTATGTACACACCATAACTTCAGATGTTTGGGATCCATCTCGCCTACATTCTGACTGATGGGTTCGGAGCCGATCCCTCGGCTCCGACTCGGCACGCTTATGCCAAAGAGCGAAGTCTCTTATTGGCTGAGCTTACTATATCCCAGGATGCACCACTACCAGTCCCCCAGATCTAGTTTGTCCGCATACATGCACACATGCACGCACTGCTTATATAACATCGTCAGATGAAACAAGATAAAAACAGTAGAACTCAAAACCATTCAATCTCCTCTGATCTCCAAGGTAGGGGGAAGGAGGGTGGGTATTAGGAATGTAGGCGAGATGGATCCCAAACATCTGAAGTTATGGTGAGTACATAACTAAAAGATGTTATGTGATTCTATCTCGCCTACATTCTGACTGATGGGACAGCGTCCCTAGCACCTGAATCCTGGGTGGCTCACTGGAAAACACTCCTGAGTACCGTGGAACCAAATGATGCTCGCCCTTTAGATGCCACATCCAATTTATAGTGGGAAATGAAAGTGTGCGGGTTGGACCAAGTAGCCGCAGCACAAATCTCAGAAATAGCGAGCTTGGAATGAAATGCAATAGAGGTAGCCATAGCTCTAGTAGAGTGAGCTTTGACAGATGTTGTAAGTTGCTTATTTGAAGAGGAATAAGCCTGAGTTATGCAATCTCTAATCCATTTGGCAATAGTAGCTTTTGTGATGGTTTTACCCAGTTTATTATCTGAAAAGGACACAAACAATTGGTCTGTTTTCGAATCTGTTGAGTCCTGTCTAGATAGAAGCGCAATTGCCTGTGAACATCCAACTTATGCAAGGTGTATTCCGCTTTGTTTGAAAATTTTGGAAAGAAAACTGGTAGCTCTAGAGATTGTTGGAGACAGAGATTAGAACAAACTTTTGGAACAAAGGATGGATTAGGCCTAAGTGATACTCTATCCTTGTGAAAAATCAAGTATGGTGGTTTGATAGATAGGCTTGAAGTTCTGAAACTCTTCTTGCAGAGGTAATTGCAATTAAGAAGGCAGTTTTCCAAGACAGATATTTCAACTCACATGTAGCAGCCGGTTCAAAAGGGGGAGATGTTAAGGCACTAAGTACCAAATCAAGATCCCACGGAGGCGCAGGATGAAAAACTGGGGGTCTTAAAAGCACAGCACCTTTTAAGAAAGTTTTACATAATCTGCTACTCATCAACGGTGGGTCTATGGACTCGTGAAATTTGGAGATAGCTGCTAGTTGGACCTTAATAGTAGAGACTGAAGATCCTTGATTAAACAAGGATGTTAAAAATTTCAAGACGTCTGGTATCGGGGGCAGTAATAGGGTCCAAACCTCTGAGTTGAGCCCAGACAGCAAACCTCTTCCACTTACTGTGATACAATTTCTTAGTGGTGGGTTTGTGGGCTGAAGATAAAATGTGAATAACTTCAGGGTCCAAGGTGTGATTTCTGACTAACGTCGGAAGTGGAGGAGCCAAGCTGCTAGCTTCAAAGTGTGAAGGGACTGGTGCTGTTGTCCCGACTGATGAATCAGAAGGTCCGGAGTTAGATCCAAAAACCAAGGACCGTCCAGAGCATATTTCTGTAGGTAGGGGAACCATACCTGACGAGGCCAGTACGGAGCAATTAGAATCATTGTGGACCCCAATTGGGAAGCTTTCTGGATAACTTTGGGAAGGAGAGGAACCGGAGGAAAAGCGTAAAGCAGTCCTGTTGGCCAAGGTTGGACTAGAGCATCCGTAGCTGCTTCCCCTTGACGCGGGGTCAAGGAAAAGAACCTTTTGCACTTCGTGTTTTGTGGTGTTGCAAACAGGTCGCAGCACGGAGTCCCCCATCTTTTGAAAACCTGAGCTGCTACAGCTTCATTCAGGGACCACTCGTGGGGAGAAAGAATAGTCCTGCTCAGTCTGTCTGCCAGTACATTGGATTTCCCTGGAATGTGGGTCGCTACCAGGAAGCGGTTGGTAGCCACTGCCCATTCCCACACCCTCATGGCCTCTCTGCAAAGGGGGTAGGATCTGGTCCCTCCTTGTTTGTTTAGATACCAGACCACCGACATGTTGTCTGTGTGAATAGCGATAATGCCTTGAGGGAGAAAGTTGTGGAGGGCTTGTAGGGACAGAAGTACAGCCCTCATTTCCAACACATTGATATGGAGAAAGGTTTCGTTTGGAAGCCAAGATCCCTGAACTGACCTGCCCAGACAATGCCCCCCCCCCCCCGTCTGGGAGGCATCCGTTGTCAAGGTGGCTACCGGAGGGGGCATAACAAAAGGTCTTCCCTGATTCAGATTGGATGGCAGAAGCCACCAGCAGAGGTCCCGTTTGCACGTTTCTGTAATCAGTATGTGATGATTGAGGGGGAGATCCTGAAAGGACCATTGTGTCGATAACAGCCACTGAAGAATCCTCATGTGCAATCTTGCCAGAGGAACTAGGAGAACCGTGGCAGACATTGAACCTAAAAGTTGCAGGACCAACCTGGCTGGGGCTTTGGATCTTAGAAGCAGGGCTCGGACTTGACCTTGTAATGTTTGTATCCTTTCGGTAGGAAGGAAAACTCGCATCAATTTTGAGTCTATCTCTGCTCCTATGAATCTTATGCGCTGAGAAGGCAGCAAGACAGACTTTGACCAGTTGAATGTAATTCCCAGGGAAGCACCCAGGGAGATGGTGGCTTGTAGGTTCTCTAGTAGTAGATGCCTGGTGGTGGCAGTCAGGAGCCAGTCGTCCAGATAGGGAAACACTTGGAATCCGAGACTCCTCAGGTGAGCAGTCACTACTGCCAAACACTTGGTGAACACCCTGGGGGCTGTGGTGAGACCAAAGGGCAGAGCACAAAATTGGAAATGACCGTCTCCCAGGCTGAAGCGCAGATATTTTCTGGACGCCTGATGTATCGGTATGTGATAATAAGCGTCCTTGAGATCTATGGAGCACATCCAAACATCTTTCTCCAACAATGGGAGGATGGATTGTAAAGTGACCATTCGGAATTTGGACTTCGTGACGGACTGGTTTAGTTTGCTGAGATCCAAAATGGGTCTCAGGTCCCCTGTCTTTTTTGGCACTAAAAAGAACCTTGAGTAGTTTCCAGATCCGATCTGGTCTGTGGGGACCGGTTGGATGACTCCTTTTTCTAGCAGCTTTGAAGCTTCTACGGCTGCAATTTCCCTTTGACTGGGTGGTGGGTCCGGGATTTTTTTGGACGGTGGGGGTGAGTGTGTGAAGGGGATGGTGTAACCTCCGGCAATAATCCGAAGCACCCATCTGTCCTGAGTAATAGACTCCCAGGCTTTTAGGTGCTTGGCAAAATGGCACCCGACTGGCTCCGGAGCAGCACAGCCGGGCAATCCCTCATGGAGTGTGGGAGGCTGAAGAGCCACGAAAGGACTCGCGGTCTCCATTGTTGCGGGGGCCTCTGCCGCCTCTGGGACGGTGTCTCCCAGAATAATTTCCCCGACCTCTGCCTCTGGAAGGGGAATCTTCCTGCTGTTGGGAAAAGAATTTCTGTGATTTGCGGAACCACATCTTCCCTCCTCTTTTAGCCTTGGGATAAGGCCGAAAGGGAGTGGAATAACGTGCTCCTACGGCAGATAAAGTCTTTCCCTCTTGCTCACAGCGGGTAAGATTGTCTTTTACCTTGGGTCCAAACAAAGAGGACCCATCAAAGGGAGCGTCGGCAAAGGAAGACTTGAAGGCCTCCGCAAAATGACACAAACGGAGCCAGGCTTGTCTCCGTAGAGCCACGCCTGTGCCTGCCGCTCTGCCCGCCCTTGACGCATATGAAATGAGCCTCATGGACGAGTTAGAAATCGAGGTAAGGATAGCCAACTGAGAGCTAACCGACTGGGCTAGCTGCTCAGGTAGGTTACCTGAGAGGGAGTCTGAGAGCTCCTTGACCAGATCCCTCTGTAGTCTGGTGAAATGTGCCAAATAATTCAGGGACCTCAGAGTAAAGGCCGCTGAAGTCAGGGTGCGCTTCCGTGCGGTCCATGCTCCTAGACTCCTTATTAGGAGGATGGACGGATGTCAAGCCTCTGCCACGTCCTGCTGGGTAGCAGATGCCACCACCATGGCATCTACAGCTACGCCTTTCACAAGAACTCCTTCTCGGTGGGGCAGACAGAAATTTGTTAGGGCGAGAAGGCACTGGTTCCACAGTATCTGGCTGTTCCCACGCCCTCCGACAAACCAAACCCAGGAGCTCGTCAAGGGCGGAGACACCCAGGAGGCGGAGGGCTGAGCCGAAGGCCTTGAGAAACACTGACTCATCAACGGAGGGGGGTTTGGAATTCCAGCCGCCTCGTTGTTTAAGGATTTCTAGAATGTCTGCAAATGAGACATCATCCGAGGACGACTTTGGGGACCCCTCCGCATCATCAAGATCAGTGTCCGATGTAAGAGACTCATCGGGGGAGTCCACGTGCTTCCTCTTGCACGATCTCTTCCTTGGGGGCTCCTCCGAAGGCAACTCCGAAGAACCCTCAGGAGGAGGGGAACCCCCAGTGGGGGTAACCTCAGGCCCGGGCTCCGCTGCTTAGAGACAGGGGAACTGCCAAAGACCCAGTCTCCATGCCCAGGAAGGTGCGGTAAAGCCGTAGAGATGGTCAAGAAGACTTGGCCAAGGCACTCCTCATAGCTCTGAAAGCCGGACCCCAGAATCCTGGGAATGTCCGGTCCCGGAGCCATGATAGCAGACGGAAGTCCAGCGGCGAAGCACCGAGAGGAGGCTTGGAACCGACAGCATTGGTCCCAAACGTCACCCCGGGTCCGGCCGAAGAAGTCCGTGCTAAACTCGGACCCGAGGCCGGGTTGGAGTAAGGGTCGGAGCCGACCCTAGGATCTCCACTGGCTCCATCAGCACCTGCTCCGGCGGAGCGAAGCAGTCGGAGGAGGAATGGCAATGGAGTGGGCTATCGGCTCAGAAGCCAATTGGGTTGGAGCCGAAACAAATTTTTGAAAGACTGGGGACTGGAACAGTCTTTGGAGCACCCTGTCTATGTCGAATCTGACATCCTCGATGACCTAGAGGAGACGAGCGGGTTCGAGTAGGCCTCTCCAACGGCCCCAAGGGACTAGGGGACCGGCTCCGAGGCGACTCGATAACTATCGGCGCCGAAGGAATGCACAAACCAGTTTCCATCGGTGCCGAGGAGGACTTCGGCGCCGAGGAGGAAGTGTCTGAGCAGACAACCTTCATCGGCTCCGAGATCAGTGGAGCCGATGAAGGTGACCCGCCTCTCGATGCCCCAGCCATCGGCTCCGAAGCCAGAGGAGTCGAGACTGGAGGCATCGAGGCAGACCATTCCGCCCTCGGCTCCGAAGTCCTTGGAGCCGAAGGAGAAGCCTGCCTATGTCTTTTGGCGGTCGGATCCGACGGACTGGTCGGAGCCGACGCCCTTTTCTTTTTAGCAGGAGAAGGAGAGGACGCTAATGCTTCTTCAAAAGAGGATTTTATAAGGCCTTTCAAAATAAGTTTATTTTTCCTCTCTTGGAGGACCCTCGAGGAAAACGCGTGACACACGCTGCAGGACTCCTGCAAATGTTTGGCGCCCAAACAATATACACAGAGAGTGGTCATCCGTGATAGACATTTTAAAACTGCACTTAGTGCACTTCTTAAAGCCCGAAGGCCTAGGAGCCTGAGACATTATAACAACAATTCAGTAACTCTCTCACAGAAAAAAAACCACTATTCTGTATTGTCTTTCTAAATTGACCGACACTACAAAGATTAGCTTACGGTTGCCGGTTAAGATTGACAGCCCGATAACAACAGAGAAAATAACTCAAGGGGATCCTAGAACCCCTAAGGATTTGAAAGGGATTGACTGACAGGGAAAGGCCCTACAGATCAAGGGGGCCTCTAGTCAGAACAAACACCCAATCACACACAAATTTTCCACAAAAAAATTTCCAGTCACACACAAAAGTACAGAGTAGCTGTTAAAACAGCTTTTTGTTATAGAAATAGCAAATTCCTGACAGAAAAAGTTAGTGAAAACACTACTTAGCTCAGCCAGCTCGAGACCACGTCTTTGCTAGTTAGCGGCAAACGAGATCTGGGGGACTGGTAGTGGTGCATCCTGGGATATAGTAAGCTCAGCCAATAAGAGACTTCGCTCTTTGGCATAAGCGTGCCGAGTCGGAGCCGAGGGATCGGCTCCGAACCCATCAGTCAGAATGTAGGCGAGATAGGATCACATAACATCTAACCAATTCCCTTATTACAGTCCTCAGTCCCTCACCTCGAATACTAATAAAATAAAAAGTCATGCAGTCGCAAATACACCACACACACTACATAACCACCACTTATAATACAATAAAAGCAAGCATTCTGATAAAACCATTCACTCAGCTATATTCCCTACAATAGCTATACACGAACAACTCCAAAAATGTACACACTAAAAGTAAACACAGCACACATCCCTCGAAAAGTCAAAAACACACACCATACCTAACTTCCACATCAGCATACACCTTCTAAAAGCGCATACAACACCACCATCTAGTGACCAATTAGTAAAACTACATATTTTAAAAAAAATAATACAAATTAAAACTACACCACATTTCTAACATACCTATAAGTACTAAAACATAACTACACGTTATAAAGTTCTACACTGCTTAAACTATGTTATACCAAGCACCACCTAGCCCTTTTGATTACATCCCTTCAAAAACCTGCACGAGCCCTGTTAAACAGAAACACTACAAACTCAGACAGGAAAAACCACCCAAACAAGAGACACCATAGATAGAAAATAAAAAAAAAAAAATATCTACTAATATAATTATTTCCTAACATTTCCTGAAAAAATAAAAAATAACGTATTTAAATTAAAACAGAAATAAACAATAAACACAAACTGAAAGTGTGGACTATTTTATCTCACAAAAAGTGGAAGAATACAAAGAAAAGCAAACAAAAACCTAAATAACAACAATACAAAGATAATACAAAACAAACTAACACCATAGTATAATAGCAATAACCCACTTCTGGGTGTGGGTAATGCTGGATTTACCCACGGTTGTCTTTGTTTGGTCCCTCGGGACCAAACCACGCCAACCGTGGGTAAATCCAGCATTACCCACACCCAGGCGTGGGTTATTGCTATAATATTTCTTTGCCTGCAAAATGCAATGACTGGAGCTAGGCACTTTGTGAATACCCCGGGCGCAGTAGATAAGCCAAAGGGCAGTGCAGAGATCTGATAGTGTGTGTAGCCTGCTTTGAAGCGTAGGTATCTTCTGCAAGATTCCCAGATTGGGATGTGCAGGTATGCTTCCTTTAAATCTAGTGTTGCCAACCAGGCATCTTTGCTTAGCATAGGAAGCAACTGGTGAAGAGTCAGCATCTTGAATTTTGGAATCACCTAAAAGGTGTTTAGAGTAGGCAGGTCCAGGATAGGACACCACAAATCGTCTTTTCTGGGTACCAGGAAAAATCTCGAGTAGAAACCTTCTCCCTTTTTCTCTTCTGGTATCAATTGAATAGCCCCTATGCTTAAGAGAGAGAGTACTTGCTTTTGGGCCTCTTCCCACTGCTTTGGAGGTAGATCCGGCAAACCCCTTGGAGTTGGCAACGTGTGGAAGTGAAATCTGTATCCCTGGGACACTATTTAAAACCCATTTGTCCTGGGTAATGAGTTCCCAATTCTTTGCATGAAGAGCAATCTTTCCCCCCAAAGGGGCAGTCAGTTGATAAGTGCTTGGAAAATTTAAAAGGAAGTCATTGAGACAGTTTACCATGAGGGGGAGTCTTATTATTCCCAGTCTTGGAAGTGGAGGCTCCCCACTGCTTAGTTCTGTGTGTCCCCTGGGACTAAAACCTGGGGTTTTTGCTGTGTCTGGGTTTGGCTCGAGAAGACATGGAAGGGGCTGAAGGACCAATTCTTAGAGGGCCAGTGCATACTAAATCTAGGGGGCTGAACTTGTAAAAAATATTTAACTGTTTGCATAGATTTAACTTTATCTTCCATCTTTTTAAGAACTTCCTCGGTCTTGTTGCCAAACAGGCGGTCCTGATTTAAAGGAGCATCCAACAAATTAGCTTTAACATGATCAGGCAAAGATTGCTCCTTAAGAAAAGCATGCCTTCTGAGCACAGACCCAGTAACAGCAGCACTGCAAGAGGCCTCTAATGAATCAAAACCACATTGCAAAGTATGTTTTCCAACTTGTTCGGCAGAATGCGTTAAATCCTGTAATTCTTTATTTTCCGCACAGTCAGGAATCAACATAATTTTCTGTTTAAAGCAGTCCAATAACATGTTGCTGATATTTTAACATATGAAACTGGCAGTTTAAAGCCCTAACGGCCAAGGTTGCAGAAGTGTAAACCTTCTTACCCCATCTATCCAGCGCCCTGGAGTCTCTATCAGAAGGGGTAGGATTTTTAGCAGTAGAAGCCTTAATGCACTTGGGCTCCTGTGAAATATAGTCTCTGGATCTGCAATAGGATTTTTGAAAAGGAACATGTGGGACTCGGGGACCCTGTAGTATCGGTCAGGTTTTCTGGGAGCAGGAGGCAAAGAATCAGGGGCCAAACTAGATTCCGAGAAATTACCAACAATGTCTAGTACAGGAGGAATAGCTGAAGGCCTATGTTGAGGTAGAAGGAGGAAATCCCTAAGCCTCTTTTTTGAATCAGAAAAATCCTGGCTTTCTCAGTGGAAATGCTCCCTTAAGAGTATGTAAGGTTTCCCCAAAGAAAAATCTTCAGGAGGGGAAGCAGAGGGAATAAAGTCCTCTGCATCAGAATCCTCATAAGTAGGTAAGGACAAATCCAGATCATCAGAAGAGTCAGAAAAAACAGAATGCTAATCAGAAGATTCATAATCAACCTCAGTCCTAGGCCTCTTAGAAGGGGGGGTTGGCTACTCCTGATTAGAGTTATTAGATCTTCAGCCATTCTTATAATTTGTTTTTTAGTCATAGAGGCCTGAGCATGTGGCCTTGGCGTCAGTTTTTTAGACATGGATCGAGATTTAGGCCTAAGTAATGAAGCAGGCATCGATTTAATATGCAAGTCTGGAGGCCTGAATACACTCTCAGAAGCCGGTTCCTGCACATTGGCTCCGGACTCATCCACGGTAGACATCCGCAGGTTTCATAGTTGAAGCATCTCGCGGCATACCGGACTCCGAATGGGTCTCAGTAGAGGCCTGCAAATCAGAAGTAGCGGGTATCAGGGGCTGCGAAAGCGCCTCACTGAGTACCGGCGAACTGGCTTACGAGAAGCGTCGTCAGCAGTTTTGGACCACGGCAGCATGTCTCTGTCTTTATCTTTGCGTTTTTTCGGAATCCCAGTAGTCGGACAGCTGACCGACAACATTTCTGGATAATTAAACCGAGAACCGAAATATTTAGAAGCAAAAATATACCGACGACATAGTGCACTGATTAAATAAAGCACAAAACCAACAGCAAGGTACGTCATGGTCAGGGCCTAGGCAAGGAATATAGTACGAATGAAAATCTTTATGAGGTATTTGCTTTCCACAAGTAATGCAATTAACTTTTACTGACATCGGTAAGGAGCAAGGAAAAAGTTTCCCCAATGGGGTACTTAGCTTTAGTTGACGACTTCAGTTCTGAAAATCGAAAACGAAAATTTCAGGAGTCGGCCGACCAGCACTTGCGAACTGCTTCTGCTTCGGGCACCGCACGGCAAGAAAGACTGATGTAATGGCGTCGGCAGCATGGTTTTATACCCCTGATGACCTGACATCATGGAAGAAGGGACAGCAACCGACGCAGGACCCAAGACTTTGTTAATCAGGCCGACTGAGGGCAACCTGCAAGCAGATAACCCAAATGTAATGACTGCAACAGTGAAACACTAAGAACATCGTTCTTCTAAACCATCGTGAAAATTAGAAACTGCAGCCAACTGTAATCTGATGGTAGAAGGGGAAGCTCCAGCATGGAAAATAGAGGCTAGAAAGTCTAAAATATGTTCTACAGAAGCAGAAAAGGGGTTCATTTATTTTTCATGGGCCCAAATGGGAAATCTCTTCCACCTAGAGTACAGTTTTCAAGTGGAAGGTTTACGAGCTGACAAGAGGATGTGGCATACTGGGGAGGAAACAGTAGGATGCCTGGCAACTAATGGAATTGGAGGAACCATGCTGTCAGCTTGAGGTTCAAAACGTCTGGGTGAACAAGACCGTTTGGTTCGGACAGGAGTTCTGGAACCGGAAAGAGAATCCAAGGTTGTTGAATAAGATAAGGCCAAAGGAAGGGGGAACCAAATCTGTCGAGGCCAAAAAGGTGCAATGAGGATTACTGTGCTTTTCAATCAGAGTGCTTTCTGTAAAAATTTTGAAATTAGAGGGATAGAAGAGAAAAGTGTATGGGAGACCGGGAGACCAACTGTAGAGGAGATCATCTCTAGGTGACTTCCCCAAAGGGGAAATCAGGGCGAAGTAATTGTTGAACTTGTTGTTTATGAGGGAAGCAAACAGGTCTCACCCAAGGTCATCCCCGTTGATGGAAGATAATTTTCGCCACTTTTGGATTGAGAGACCACTCGTGCGACTGAAAGATACATCTGCTCAGCTTGTCTGCAATCACAATGGAATTCCCCGGAATGTGCATTGCTATTAGAAAGCGATCGGAAGAGACTGTCCACTGCCACACTCTGAGGGCTTCTCGACAAAGGGGAGTAAGACTTGGTTCCTCCCTGCTTGTTGGTGCATCACACTACTGACGTACTGTCTGTTTGAATTGCAACTGTCCCCTGAGGAAGAGCTGTCTGAAAGGCTAGAAGCACTGCTGTTAGCTCCAAGACAATGATGTGCAAGTTGGCCTCTAATGGGGACCAGGTGCCTTGGACAGTGTTGCCCAGAAAATGCCCCCCCCCCCAAATCTGGGAGACATCCATGGTCTCTATGACTGTGGGCTCTGGAAGAACAAAGAGATGACTGCGGAGAATTTGTTTGTAATCCATCTACCAAAGAAAATCCCTCTTGCAACAATTGGTTATCAGAAATTGATCTGACACGGGGTGGTGAAGGATAGATCACTGAGAAGCTAGTGGCCATTGAAATTCTCATATGATACCTGGCTAGAGGTACTAAAGATACTGATGCTGCCATCAACCCTAGAGTTTGCAAAACTAGTCAGGCAGTAACCCTCTTTCTGCAGACTATCTTTTGAACTTGTACCACTATTCTCTGAAGTCTCACCAAAGAACTAAATAAACGCTTACTGCCTCAAACTCCACCAGGAAGACACCAACAAGCGGATCGTAAAAACACTGTTTTAATGTATAAACTCACAAATGTTAAGCTCTTTCATCCACTAAAATGTGGACTTCATCAGAACAACCTTTAATCTAAGTTGCACATTTAAATACAAAATTTTCTGGCACCAAAAGCCACAATCCAGGAAAGCTATGCTTCCCTTAAAGTGAACCCATCCTCAAAAAGTTGAGCAACTGTTACCATATATTTAAAATAAACACAATACATTAATAATGCAAGGCACAAGTATAAAATTCATTTACTAATATCTAAATAATTGACAGATGTCACAAACCACATAGAAATAATTCATAAGTTGAAAATACTCAAATGCATGCATATCAGACTCCCCTATCTAGTTAAGATGTAAAAAATAAAAAATCCATACAATCACTTTAATAAAATACATTTGCATTTACATTTATTTAACTCCGTACTTGTAATATCGGTTTGATGGATATATGATCATTAAGACCAGGCAAGGTGAAGCGTCAGTCAATAATTGCCACCATACCTTTTTATAACCCAAGATAGCTTTGAAATTACCCCCCTGGGGTCAGCCCTTATTTGCTCTAATATGGCAAACGTAAATGCATGGCCATCCCCACATTTTTGTGTGTCTATAAATAGTGCTGTTGCTGTCCATTCTTCTGATGCTGTATAGATGGTCATAAATTATTTTTCAAGACACCTCTCAGTTTTTCCTATATAGTGGCATGAACATGCCATGCATTTAGCCATGTATACTACTAACTTGGAATTACAATTTCCTTGCCTGAATTTAATTCTGGTTTTGTTCACATTTTGTAAAATAATCCCATCATCTTCCAAAATGGCTTGACATTGATTACAACAACCATATTTTGTTGTATGTTTAATCTTTGTACCTACACCCCTACTAATACTATCCTGTTCCAAACTTTTCTTGATATTACAGCCCATCTTAAAAACAAAGGTGGGCTTGTCACCAATAACATCCTTAATTTCATTGTCAGCCATCAAAATATCCAACTGTATGTCACAATCTTTTTAACCCGATTCACATGTGGGGTGTATTCTCAAATACATGCTCTTTGATAGTTGGTACCATTATCATTATCATTAAGAACTACACCCCCCCCCTTTTCAACAATAAAAGGGGAAGATATTTGTTACCCCATTCTTCCATGACATACTTCTTAACATCTTCCATCATATGTTTCGAGTATCACCTTGCACTAATTAAGGATGTAATAAATTCCATTTCATCTACCATATCCGTACACAGAGAGGTCATTCGAGCAGCCCTTATGCACTGTCCTTTGAAAATATTTCTCATTATTTTTCTTGGATGGTTACTAAAATATTCAAGGTAACTGTTGGAAAAAGTGTTCTTCCTATAAATACGCGACTTGAATCCGTTAACTTAATTAGAAATATAGGTATCCAGGTACGCAATACCCTCTGTGTTGCTTGTATGAGTAAATTTCAAAAATGTACTACTGCTGTTTAAATACTCCATAAAGGGCCGAAGTCACTAGACTTATTGAAATGTTCACACAGGCCAGTGTGAATGCATCTGGCAGACCACAGACGCAAGGACCCCATAATACGCAAGCCAGAAATCAGCAGACACCTGACATACCCAATGGTCAGGGTACAGGCACTGGTGGAGGTTCAGCGATAAATATTTCAGCCTTGCAAGCTCATTTGGAGCTGAGAAACAGCAGTAAAATAATGGACAAGGCTTTCACCTTCGATTTTTCATTATACAATTAGGAGGATGAATTTAATCGTACATGAGCCAAGCCGAAGTGAGGGATGCCAATTTGGACTTATTCAAATGTGGCAGGGAATGCTTCAATGGCCGGAATGGCTGGAAAAGGTACTGTGAGACAGATCTCTAGTCCAAACTCCAAGAACAGTATGGGGCAGGGCGGAACGTATTTAATAAGAAGTTATGTACTCACCATAACGTTCCATCTGAGTAGGTATCTTCATTTGTCTGCAACCTTTGGGATATGGATCCGATCTCGGATCCGAGCCGGCAACTTCTACCACAGCATAGATCCGAGCTCCTAGCTCCTCCCTTTACCCATAATCCCCTGCCAACCCTGACTGACCTCAGATCAAGTTTGCCCCATACAACAACTTGGTAGTGTGCCCCAGAAGGGACTCATGTAAGACAACTCCTACTTAAAATCATATTGGTCAGGGGGAAGGCGGGTGGGATGGTTGCAGACAAATGAAGATACCTACTCAGATGGAATGTTATGGTGAGTACATAACTTCTTAATCTGAAGTAGGCACTTCATTTGTCAGCAACCTTTGGGACAGAGTCCCCAGCAACCTGAATCTTGGGTGGCCTTCATGGAAGGATATTCCGGAGCACTGCAGAGCCAAAGGACGCCCTACCTCTGGAGACAACATTCAGTTTGTAATGGCTGACAAAGGTATGGGATGAAGCCCAAGTGGCTGCAGAACAAATATCATCCTAGATCTAAAAGCAGCCGATGTAGCAACGGCCCTAGTAGAATGAGCGCGGACTCCCTGAGGTGCAGGCCTTCCCAAACTCTGATATGCTAAGAGAATACAACTAGCTATCCATCGTGACAGGGTAACTTTAGAAACCAACTTGCCTAGGTTGGTTTTGGCAAAGGAGACAAACAACTGGTCGGATTGTCTATGACCAGCCGTTCGATGAATATAAAAGTGCAGTTGTCTGTGCATGTCCAAATAATGCAGCTTATATTCTCCTTTGTTCTGATAGTTGGGGAAGAACACAGGAAGATTAACAGATTGATTAATGTTTGCTTCAGAAGATACCTTAGGCAGAAAAGACAGATTGATCCTGAGGTAAACTCTATCCTGATGGAAGGTCAAATACGGTGGTTTAACACAGAGAGCCTGAAGTTCAGAGACTCTTTTAGCTGAAGTAATGGCCACCAGAAAGGCTGTTTTCCAAGAGAGGTATTTGAGATCAACCGTGGCTGCCGGCTCGAAAGGGGGGCTTGTCAAGGCCTGTAGAACTAAAGATAAATCCCATGGGGGTACTACCTCCCTGACAGGAGGTCTGAGGAGGAAGGTACCCTTAAGGAAAGCTTTACAGAGCTTGGAGGTAATAAGAGGGCCAGACTCATACCCTACATGATGGTGCGAAATCGCTGCTAGTTGCACCTTGACTGTAGAACAGCTAGCCCCCTGATGAAAAAGGGTAGTTAGAAAATCCAAAACCGATGTTAAAGGTGCTGTAAAAGGATCTAAATGATGGTGCTCAGCCCAGATGGAAAAGCATTTCCACTTACTCCGATAGACCTTTCTGGTGGATGGCTTGTGTGCTGCTACTAGAATGGCTTTGACTGGTGAGGAGATTCCGGGAGTCCTTATCAGGAGTGGAACTGGAGCAACCAAGCCGTCAGCTTGAGGTTGACCAGGTTGGGGGTTGGAAGACCCAGGGAGTGAGTAATGAGATCCGGAAGGGGATCCAAAATCCAGGGCGGATGAATCAGGTGAGACCATAGGTACGGAAACCACGTCTGACGAGACCAGAATGGGGCAATGAGGATCATCTTGCTCCCCAACCGACTGGCTTTCTGTAAAAGTTTTAGCATCAGGGGCAGTGGAGGGTAAGTGTAAAGAAGACCGGGAGGCCAAGCATGTACTAGAGAGTCTCTCGGGGACTTCCCCAGAGGGGGATTAGAGCGAAGTAACTGTTGCATTTGGTATTTGAGGGAGAGGCAAAAAGATCGCAACAGGGTTGCCCCCATTGGGCAAATATTCACTCTGCTACTAGAGGATTGAGAGACCATTCGTATGGAGTCAGGATTGTATGACTGAGCCTGTCGGCTAGGATGTTGGACCGTCCCGGAATGTGCGTTGCAATGAGAAAGCGGTTGGTGGATATCGCCCAGTCCCACACTCTCATGGCCTCGCGACAAAGAGGATAAGACCTGGTTCCCCCCTGTTTGTTGATGTACCAGACCACTGACATGTTGTCTGTATGTACCGCAATCGTCCCAATCGGAAGAAGGTCGTGAAGTGCCTGCAACGTCAAAAGCACCGCCCTCATCTCTAGGACACTGATATGCAAGGAGGTCTCTATGTCGTTCCACGTGCCTTGGACCGTTCTGCCTGAATAATGCCCCCCCCACCCCAGGCGAGAAGTGTCCGTGGTCACTGTGGCGATGGGAGGAGGTATCGAGAATGGACGTCCCGTGTGGAGGCTCGGGGACTGGAGCCACCACATGAGCGACCTTCTGCAAGTCCTGTTTAGGGGAATGGGATGGTACAGGGGGTTGCGAGACAGGGACCATTGCACCTGAAGGGTCCACTGCAGGACCCTCATATTCAGACGGGCCAAGGGCAGCACAGAAATTGCTGCCGCCATGGACCCTAGAGCCCTCAGGACCAATTCTGCCGGTGGAGCTTGAAGTTGGAGGATGGCCTGTACATGCAACCTCAGGTTCTGAAGCCGATCTGGAGTCAGGAAAGCAAGCATTAGTTTGGAATCCAGTCTCGCCCCTATGAAATCTATTACCTGTGTAGGAGCCAGAAAGGACTTGGCCATGTTGACCGTCAATCCTAGACGTGGAGCAAGATTGAGGAAGTAATCCCTGCATGAACAGAGCAGATGCCTTGTTGGGGCGGTAAGGAGCCAGTCGTCCAGGTACGGAAAGACCTGAATTCCCTGGAGTCTCAGGTGGGCTGCTATTGCCGCTAAGACTTTGGTGAACACCCTGGGGGCTGAGGTGAGACCGAAGGGGAGGGCCCTGAACTGAAAGTGACCGTCTCCCAGCCGGAAGCGGAGAAACCTCCTGGAGTGTCTGTCCACTAGAATGTGATAGTACGCATCCTTGAGGTTTATCGAGCACATCCAATCATTCTCCCGTAACAGGGGGAGAATAGATTGCAGCGTGACCATCCGGAACTTTTCTTTGGGTACTGCCAGGTTCAAGAGAGAGAGGTAGAGGATGGGCCTCAAGTCCCCCGTCTTTTTTGGCACCAGAAAGAACCTGGAGTAAAACCCTGATCCGAGCTGATCTGGGGGGATGGGTTGGATGGCTCTTTTTTGTAAAAGCTGCTGAATTTCTGTAGCAGCCGCCTCCCTCTGACTGGGTGGTACATCGGGGAGGCTTCTGGTTTTGGGGGTTACAATAAAGGGAATTTGGTAATCTCTGGATATGATGCGAAGCACCCAGCGATCTGTTGTTATGGACTCCCACATTGCTAGGTGCCTCGAAAAACACCCCCAACTGCCTCCAGAGTGGAGCAGCCGGGCAACCCCTCAGGGGTTCTGCGTGGTCTCAGAGAAGGGTTCTCTGGACCCAAAATTCCTGGGACCCCCTCTGCCTCAAGGGCCGGGTCCTCCCTGTCCTCCTCTGCCACGAGAGGACTGGTTATCCGGAGCGGACTGGGATTGATGAGATTTCCGGAACCACATCTTCTTCTGACCCTTTGGGTTCTTGGAAAAGGACCTCTGGGGAGCAGAGAAGCGGACTCCAATGGCAGACAACGTCTTCCCGTCTTTCTCGCTCTGGACTAAAGTGTCGTGAACGGTTTTGCCAAACAGAGCAGAACCATCAAAGGGGGCATTCGCGAATGACGCCTTAAAGGGTTCCGAGAAGTCACAATGTCGGAGCCAGGCTTGTCGCCTCATGACCAGGCCAACTCCGCCAGCTCTAGCGGCTCCATCAGTGGCGCGAGACAAAAGCTGCATAGAGGTGTTAGAAATGGACCGTAGAGTGGACATTCGGGAGGAGTACAGTTGTTTGTCCCCTTCCGACATGGACTCTGGGGGGGAGGCAGCGTATTCTTTTATTAGATCCCGCTGCATCCGGATGACGTGTGCCATATAGTTCAGCACCCTCATCGAGAAGGTTGCTGAACTGAAGGCCCACTTCCCAATGCGGTCCATCGCACGAGACTCCTTGCTCGGTGGGTGGACTGTGGGGCTCTCCTGAGCAAACTCTCTCTTGGTGGCCACCGCCACCAACATGGCATCCACAGGGGGACCTCTGCTCCAATGGGTTCACTCTGCAGGGGCACTCAAGATCCTGTCCGGACGCTTGGGGACTGGCTCTACAGTGTCCGGCTCCCTCCAAGCCCTGGTGGCAATAAGGTCCACCAGGAGGTCGGGGGGGGGGGACACCCAAGAGGTAGATGGCCCTGCTTTGAACGCCTCTAAGAGTACGGACTCATCGGAGGAAGACTTGGGGGCAGACCAACCCCCCCCCCTGATCCTAAGAATTTACATGATGTCTCCAAAGGAGACATCCTCGGGGGGTGACCTTGGGGAGCCTTCCCCTTCATCTAAGTCCGTATCTTCCGTAAAGGACTCGGGGGGGGGGGTCCACATGCCTCCTCTTACACTTAGACTTGTCAGGAACCTCCTCGGGGGGGGGGGGGCTGTCCGAGGAAGTCTCACCTGCAATGTCATGTTCCGAAGGAACAACCCAAGGTGCTGAAGCAGGCTGCCCCAAAGGCCGGGTGATGGGAGCCTGGACCAGCTGAGAGGGAGTGCAGGGGGGAGCCGAAGCCAGGACTGGAGGTCCGGATGCACTCAACAGTGCCCTCTCCACCACAGCGAAAGCCAAGGGGGAGCTGCACTCGATAGGATCCGAGAGTCGACTCCCAACCGGATCCGAAGCGGGGACTGGACCCAGGGCCGAGACCATCAGATCCGAAGGACCCGCGTGCTCCGACAGGGACGGAGCCGAAGGCACACTGAATCCCTCGGATCCGAAGCTCGGCCCACGGCTCTGAGAGGTCGGATCTGACAAACTCGAGGGAACAGTCGGAGCCGAAGTGCCCAGCACTGTCGGCTCCGACCCACCCCTAGATCCAACGCGGCTCGGCTCCGAACGCTCCGAACCTGGAAAACAGGTCGGAGAAGGAGTGATTGGAGCAAAGAATGGGGTCGAGCTCCCCCCCCCGGAGGGGGGGGGAGGCAAGAGCACTCCCATCTGCAGCTGGGCCTGGATGAACCTCCTCATCATCCGGTCCATGTCTGCATCTGACATGCTATAAGTGGACCTCGAAGAGGCCATCGAGGCAGGCCTGGAGTGCCGCCTCGATGACCTCGACGAGGACCGGGTCACCCCCTCCTCGGGTCCCGGTGAGAAGCAAGGGGATCGGATCCGAGGAGGAGGCGATCCAGAAGCCCTGGAGGGAGAAGCCCGTTTGGCGGGCGGGGCCGAGGAACCGTCCTCGGCCCGCCGCTTATGGTGCTTCTCTCTCCGCTTGTCTTTCTTGGCCTCCCTCTCCTCCTGAGTCAAAGCGGGAGGTCGAGTCCCGACCAGAAGGAGGGAGGCAGGAGTGGCCGCCACCGAGGGCTGGATAGCGGCCACAGAAGTACCGGAGGCCGCAGCCGGATCTGGGGGCAAAAGGCCCGCCAGAATCAGCTTCGACCTCCGGTCCTTAAGTGCCCTGGGGTTGAACGCCGCGCAAATCGTGCATCCAGAGGAGAGGTGTTCAACCCCAAGGCACCTAACGCACTGAGTGTGGCCATCCGCCGGTGAAAGCTTATCGCCACACTCGGTGCACTTAGAAAAAATGGCTTTAGGGGCCTCTGACATTTTAAATAAAGGGAAAACACACTCACTAGGCCCCTACACACACCACACACACACACTACGACCAGCGAGGAAGGGAGGAGAAAAAGAATCACAAAAATAAAATTTAGTTAGCTAAAAAAAGGGCTATAGGGTACCTAACCAATCACTCTCACTCACAGCAAAAGAAAAAAGGAAGAAAATGGAAATTTTTTCCTCACAAAGTTTCGATCAACCAGGAGCTCAGGAACCTAGCTTGTAGCTTGAAGCGCAGCAAACTAGATCTGAGGTCAGTCAGGGTTGGCAGGGGATTATGGGTAAAGGGAGGAGCTAGGAGCTCGGATCTATGCTGTGGTAGAAGTTGCCGGCTTGGATCCGAGATCGGATCCGTATCCCAAAGTTTGCTGACAAATGAAGTGCCTACTTCAGATTAAACTTTTTTTTAAACTGATTGTGACTTTGGTAATGTAAATCAGCAACAAGGTACTGAGGTGCATAACAATTCTGCACCCACAAGAACTTTAAAGATTTTATATACACTCTTGGTAAAAAAATTAGGTATTATCAATGGTGGATAATGCATATCTTAACAGGTGTTTATTGTTAAATATTGTCCCTGTGGGTTTACGTTTTTTTAAAACCCCTATGAGTGTAACTGTTACTAAGCAAACACGTCAAGAATTTAATCAATTTAATCAATTTGGTTTTGATTTTATGAAGTTGCTGATTAAAAAGAATGATGAGAGATTATGCATTTTAATGAATGAGGTTGAAAAGCTTAATTACACTATTGTGAATGATTTATTTGCACAATAGGAGCGATTGTATGTTAAGCAATTTAACATTGTGGAAAAGAAGACACAAAGAATACATGGTAAAAAAAAGTAGGAAAATTGTTAGAGATGTTGAGCAGTTTAAGAACGACGTAGCGTATCCTTGGAAGGAATTTAAGCATGGAAACAGTAAAAAAAAAGGGGGGGGGGTTACCATTATAAGACGGGATATGGTAATTGGGATGAAATGCATGGTGAATTTAATGAACATTATGAGGGTGATACAGATTTTCAGAAAGGATGGAAACAGGAGCAACATCCGAAGTTACAGCAGCAGATTTTGAACATGGAAGGCTGATTATTTCTGGAAATATAGTCACTGATGGGGTAGTTAACAGTTTAAACAATTTAAAAAATATATAACTACACTAACTTGGTGTTAGGGACTGAACATTTTGACTTATTATGCAGAGGAATGAAATATATACCCACAATGCGTTTCCATTTAGTTGATAGTTAAAGTTTGATCTCACTTAAAGAAAAATTAATTTGGCTATTATGTTCCAAGATAACGTTCAGGTTTCTGGCAATAATATTCTTAAGAAAAAAGTGTCTATGTTCCACCTACACACCCTAGTGTAACAGTATATGAGAAGATGGTTATAAAGGATATATATAGACTTCAGAATAATATTAGAGCCAGGAATTCCAGAAGTAATTTATCAAGTGATGAGCTAAAAATTCTTAAGGAACTTAAGGAAGATCATAACATCCGAGTGATGAAATCAGACAAAAGGGGGGGGGGGTATTTATGATGCTATGGAGTATATTATGAAAATGTATGAGATTCTTCAGATGTCGGGCAACTATGAAACAGACTCTATTAATGAAATCCACATAGCATAAAAACATATAGATATATATTTAGAGGAATATCTTATAGACAATAGGATTACCTTGGACACATATAACTTCTTAAAGGTTGAATTTCCTATATTGGCTACCATTGTAGGAATACCTAAGATTCACAAAAGCATCAATAACCCCCCCCCCCTTCCGCCCTATTGTTTCTGGCAGTCACTCAAACATTCCCTATAGGAATTTCCATTGATAAACGGTTAAAACACATTTATGACAAAATTCCTCATATGGTCGAAGATTCATGGGAGTTTCTGGGAGGTTTAACCCCCAACCTATGGAAGGAAGGGTTAATTTACACAACCACAGACGTTGTGGATCTTTTTTCATGTATTCCTAAACAAGAGGGCTAGGAGGGATTTTCCAACAGTATAAAAAATATGGCAATTTGGAGTGGAATAATGTCTGCCTTATTCTGGAGTGTATGTCAACTGTGCTGGACCACAACTATATCTACTTTGAGGGTGAATATTATCGGCAGATCAGGGGGGTAGCCATGGGAGCTGCTTGTGCCCCCATGTATGTCAACCTGGTCATACTGGATTGGGAAAACACTTACATCTTCAACAGTAGATTTCACAAGTACATTCGACATTACTCGAGATTTCTGGATGATTTTTTATCCTATGGGATGGCCCACCTGATAGTCTGAATTCCTTTATGGAGTATCTAAACAGCAGTAGTACGTTTTTGAAATTTACTCAAACAAGCAACACAGCGGGTATTGCGTACCTGGATACCTATATTTCAAATTAAGTTAATGGATTCAAGTCGCATATTTATAGGAAGAACACTTTTTCCAACAGTTATCTTGAATATTCTAGTAACCATCCAAGAAAATTAATGAGAAATATTTTCAAAGGAGTGCATAAGGGCTGCTCGAATGACCTCTCTGTGTACGGATATGGTAGATGAAATAGAATTTATTACATCCTTAATTAGTGCAAGGGGATACCCAAAACATATGATGGAAGATGTTAAGAAGTATGTCATGGAAGAATGGGGTAAGAAATATCTTCCCCTTTTATTGTTGAAAAGGGGGGGAGGATGTAGTTCTTAATGATAATGATAATGGTAGCAACTATCAAAGAGCATGTATTTTAGAATACACCCCACATGTGAATCAGGTTAAAAAGATTGTGACATACAAGTGGAATATTTTGATGGCTGACAATGAAATTAAGGATATTATAGGTGACAAGCCCAACTTTGTTTTTAAGATGGGCTGTAATATCAAGAAAATTTTAGAACAGGGTAATATTAGTAGGGGTTTAGGTACAAGGATTAAACATACAACAAAATGTGGTGGTTGTAATCAATATCAAGTCATTTTGGAAGATGATGGGATTACTTAAAAAATGTGAACAAAACCAGAATTAAATTCAGGCAAGTAAGTTGTAATCCCAACTTAGAAGTATACATGGCTAAGTGCATGGCATGTTCATCCTACTATATAGGAAAAACTGAGAGGGGTCTTAAAAAAAGACTTTATGACCATATATACAGCAACAATGCTCTTTACAGACACGTAGAAAAATGTGGGATGGTCATGCATTTAAGTTTTCCATATTAGAACAAATAAGGACTGACCCCGGGGGGGTAATTTCAAAGCTATCTTGGGTTATAGAGAGGTATGGTGGCAATTATTGACTGACGCTTCCACCTTGCCTGGTCTTAATGATCATATATCCATCAAACCAATATTACAAGTACGGAGTTAAATAATGTAAATGCAAATGTATTTTATTAAAATGATTGTATGGAATTCGTATTTTTTATTTTTTACATCTTAATTAGATAGGGGAGTCTGATATGCATGCATTTGAGTATTTTCAACGTATGAATTATTTCTGTGTGGTTTGTTACATCAATTATTTAGATATTAGTAAATTAATTGTACATTTGTGCCTTGCATTATTAATGTACTGTGTTTATTTTAAATATATGATAACAGTTACTCAACTTTTTGAGGATGGGTTCGCTTTAAGGGAAGCATAGCTTTCATGGATTGTGGCTTTTGGCACCAAAAATTGTGTATTTAAATGTGCAACTTAGATTAAAGGTTGCTCTGATGAAGTCCATATTTTAGTGGATGAAAGCACTTAATATTTGTGTGTTTATGCATTAAAACAGTGTTTTTTATGATCCGCTTGTTGGTGTCTTCCTGGTGGAGTCTGAGGCAGTAAGCATTTATTTGGTTCTTTGGTGGTTCTTGTCGATTAAACACTTCACTTGATTCATTCTTTGAAGTCTCTCTGGAGGAAGGGATGCTATTAGTTGTCTCTGTATTTAGTGCAGCCCCTATGAACTCTAAATTTTGAGATGGTGTTAAATGTGATTTCTCGAGATTTACCGTAATCCCAAGATGGACACAGTTACTGAGAGTGTAATCTCTGGCTACTATCAACTGATGCCTGGTCGAAGTGGTTATGGGCCAGTCGTCCAAGTATGGAAATACCCAGCATCCTTGCAGTCTCAAGTGAGCTGCTGCTACTACTGTCATGCATTTAGTGAACACCCTGAGAGCTGTGGTGACACCAAAGGGCAGTACTCTGAATTAGTAATAACTGGCTCCAAGCTGGAAGCAGAGGAACTTTGTGTGCTTGTCCATTTTTATATGGTAATATGCATCCTTTACATCTACTCAGCACATCCAGTTTTTCTTCAGAAAGGGAAGAATAGACTGTATTGTAACCATCTGGAACTTTGTTTGCCAAACAGATTTATTCAGGATCCAAAAATCGGTCTCCAGTCCACTGTCTTTTTTGACACTAAAAAGAATCTTGAGTAGGTTCCAGATCCTTTCTGGTTTGGCGGGATGTCTTGGATGACTCTTTCGTCCAACAGTTTTTGAATGTCTTGCACTGCTGAATCCTTCTGAATGGGTGGAACATCAGGGATTTTCTTGAGTACAGGGGAGGGTGAGAAAAGGGAATGATATAGCCTCTGGATACGATCAGTTGCACCCAGGACTCTGTTATATTTAGCCAGGCATTTAGGTGGAAGGACAAGTGTTCCATGACTACCTCCAGAGGAAGACAATCGGGCCTCTCTTCAGGATCGCTGAAAGGGCTTCCCTGGAAAGGAATCCCTGAAGTCCTGGTTTTACACACCACCTCTGCCATGAGGATGGCATCTTCCAATTTAGTTGCCCCCTCTGCTCTCGGGGAAACTGTCTCCATGTGTGTCTTGGAAAGGTCCTTGGAATTTTTGAACCACATTTTCCACCACTCCTTTGGTTCCTAAAAAGTACCTCTTGGGGGATGGAGAAATGTACGCCCACAGCAGAAAAGGTCTTACCATTCTTCTCACACCTGAATAAAGTCACTTTCACTTTAGGGCCAAACAAGGATGTTCTGTCAAAAGAAGCATTGATGAAAGAAGACTTGAATGATTCCGCAAAGTCATCCAGGCATGTCTCCTTAGGGCTACGCCTGTACCTGCTGCTCTGGAAGTCCCTTAGGCTGTATAAGGGGTCAGTCTCATGGACGAAGTAGACACAAGACTCCAGGGTGGCTAGCTGGGAAGCCACTTTCTCTTGGATAATCTCTCAGCTACAGCTCCCACCAGGGTGTCTGACAATTCTAAGTCAAATCTCATTGGAGTCTTGCAAAGTGTGCCAAAAAATTCAAGGACCTTATAGCAAACGTCAATGAAGCGCACATCCGCTTACCAAATCTGTCCATAGACCGAGACTCCCTGTTGGGCAGATGGACAGAGCAACTCTCCTCAGTAAGTTCCTTTTTAGTGGAGGACACTGTGACCATGGCATTAACATCTAACCCCTTAGCCCAGAACTGCTTATCCTCAGGGGCAAATAATATTTTATCAGGTCTCTTAGGGATGGACTTGATGGTGTCTGGACTCTCTTTCACGTCTGCTGTGAAATCAACTGAATGAGTTCATTAGTGGGTGGAGTCACCCAAGAGGTAGATGGGTGGGTGCCGACAGCCTGCAGGTAAAACAGATTACTCCAAGGAAGGGTTCTGCAACTTCCAGTCACCCCTCTGTTTTAAAATTTCTAGGACGTCTCCAAATAAGACATCTTTAGGAGGTGACCATGGGGAACCTTCCCCCTCATCAAAATCTGTGTCTTCGGTAACTGATTCCTGGGGGGGGGGGATCCAAGTGATTTTTCTTGCACTTCTTCTGAGGGACCTCCTCAGGGGGATAATCTTGGGAGGTATCAGAAGATGACAGAACCTGAGTTTGAGAAACCTGTGACTTCAGCACCCACTGTCCCAGTGGAGAGGCAGGAGAAATAAATCGAGTCGGGGGGGTACCTGTTTCGAGTAGGAAGGTGCCAAATGAGTCACTGTGAGAGGGTCCTCAACAAAGTATTAATTTAAGGGTGTGCACACTTATGCAACCAGCTTATTGCAAGTTTTTTATTCTTTATATTTTTCCCCTAACAGATTTGTTTGTTTTTCAATTGAATTGTGCAGGTTATAGGTCACATTAAAGGTGGAAAACGTTTTGAAATGATTTATTGTGGTCTCATTTTTTATATCACAAAAACCTGGCATTTTAACAAGGGTGTGTACACCTTTTATATACACTGCATGTAGTATTCTCAGCCCAAATAAAACTTTTCATTAGATACTCAAACCTTTGTATAAGCAGCACATTTCATCACAAAACAAACCTCTAAATAAACAGGAGCTAAAAATGGCAGTCCCTGATAGCAACCATCCAATAATTTTTACATACGTATCTGAACATCTTGGCTATAGTTATTCATGATATTAACTCTTGCAGTTATTTGCTATTTTGAAAGGTTTCAAATGCAATTGTATACCTGTTTTTCACTGCTACCTTTTTTCTTTTTTCCTTACTGTATATGAGCATGTCTTCAAATGTTATATATATATTATTTACTCTATTACTAGTAAGTTTTAGGCTAAGGTTATGTGTACCTATCCTATATTGTTTTTTTTTTTTTTTACATTTTTACTGTTTGTCATGTTAACTGTAGAACTTTTCTCCCCGGGCCTCCACTGAAAAGGGGCTAATTATTCTCAGCCCAGTGGATAATCCAGGTAAACAAATGTAAAATAAATAACAGATATTCTAGGTTCATTAAATGGCTACAGCTGCTAACATGTATAAATAAAAACACATTTTTTCCTAAATATATACATTCACACACACACTTATACACACACACATATATATATATATATATATATATATATATATATATATATATACACACACACACACACACATATACATACACAAACTATATATCTCTATTAAATATATTTACATATATGGACTATATATATATATATATATATATATATATATAAAAATATATATCCACACACACACACACACACACACTGTGTATACAAATATATATATATATATACACACACACACACACACACACACACACACACACACACACAGGAAATCAGAAATTATTAAATCACCATAAACTAAATTAGACCAAAACAAGAGCATGGAATTATAATTTGGAAACCTTATAGGAAAATTAGCATGAGTAAACTGGAGAGAACACAGTGGAAATAAACCGAAGGGATCCAGTGATGTGAAAGTTATTAGAAAAGATAAACATTTCTGGAGTTGTACAGTGTCTAAACAGATATTTAAGAAGAAACCTTATTCAGGTATATACAGTATTTAGAGGCAACTATACTTCTGGGAATGCTTGAGGTTATCAAAAAGTAGTGCAGAATAATCAGACAACCTGTGTAGAGAAGTCCAAATGGAGAGAGAAGGCATCCGAATGGACAGATGATAAAAATCAGCAAAAGGAGAGAAGTATTGCTGGAACTGAATTCAACCTCGAGCCTTGCAAGTATCTTCACAAGGTGGACACTTTTTTTTTTTTTTTTTTTACAAAATCTCACCAAGACGACACTGATATATAGACTGTATTTTACATAGTACATAACATGGACAGTAGCAGGCTAAAAAAATAAAGAAGATAGCTGGGTGCACAAGTCCCAGGATAAAAAAGTGCCCAATCCAGGACTGGAAAAAGGTCAAGACATGAAAATATTCCTACAGTGGGGCTAGGCCAGGCCCAGGGGGAGGATGGCCCCCCTGTTGTAGAAGAAAGTAGCAGTCCACAAAAACTGGTGGGCCAAAAAAGAGCCATACAGACAACAGTGTGGAATATTAAAGATAAGAAAGAAATTATGTATTGTTACTATCACGCAAGAAGCCCAGAATTTCCAGACAAAAGATGTATGAAAAGATTGAGAGAGAAATTAGAGGAAAGAAAAACATTTCCACAAGAGAAAGTGTCGGACATTTCAAATAAAAATTTGTGTTCATTAATACAACAGATCCATGCAAAACACTACACAGACCAAGAAACCTTGTGCCATCTGGAAAAAGAAGTGACGGAGGAAGTTCAAAAATTTAAACAACAACATTTTGAGACATTTGAAGGGTATAAAAAAGAAATATGGACATGGGAAAAAAAGAGAGATCTGATATGGTGAAATATCAAAGAAGAAAGCCAAACTAATCAACACAAAAAGGCAGCCCTAAAGACATTCAAAGAGAAATACAGGCAAAGGCATCGAGATAATGAACATTTCTCAATAAAAAAAATAAGACCACAAAGTGGGAATGCAAAACAGATTAGTCAAGTAGAAGTTTAAAAAAACAATACAATGTGAAAGTTGTGGAATATTTGTGAAGTGAAGGATTCTGTGTCGAAAGTCTAACACAGGTTATATCACAGCATGACGGAACAACTAGTCCTAAAAGTAAGGAAAAACATGAGGAGCAGGAGACATCTGAAGAAGAAATATGGACATGGGAAAGAAAAAGGGATTTAGTATGGTGCAATCCTTATGCAAAACAAAGTAAAACTAATCAATGCAAAAAGAGCAGCATGAAAGATATTTGAAGAAATATACACGCAAAGATATACAGATATTGAAAATTTTACCGTACAAAAAATAAGAAAACAAAGAGGAAAAGTACAAAACAGGATTAGTAATGGAGAAGTTAAAGAAACAGACCTATAATTGGTTAGATCGTACCAAATTATGTTGGCGGGGATTTAAAGATATGGCTATCAAATATATCTCTGCCCAGAAGTTCATCATAAATGGACCTAAGAAGAGAGTTTACTTCAGTAAACTTTGGAAAAGCCTGTTTGAAGTAATTCTGTGTGATTAAATTATGGTGATTGTATAAAACTTACCTTTCATCTTTCTTTTTTTTTGTTATCCTTTTTATCCTTGTCTGAGGAGTTTGTATTTCATAATGCAAGTTTCAAGTGAGGCTGCTAATATTTAGTCCTATAACTAGTGACACTGTGTAAATGCTGTCATGGTAGCTTTGTAAATATTTGTAAATATTGGTTTCTTTAGGTTGTTGTTGTTAGTTAGGGTACTATGCATACCTCAATATATACTATTTCTTTCCTCCGTTCAACGTATTAGGCTTTCATGTTTATCTTTTTCCTCCGAACAATGTTGCAAGCCATTCTGTATGTAATATTTGTGTTTTCTCATTGTTTGTACCATTACATGTATGCATGGTTTATATTATAAAATAAAAAAATATTTGAGAAAAAAAAGAAACAGAAACTGAGGTTACCTGCATGAAGTGTAGAAAATTTAACTCAGATAATAAAAAAACAGGACAGAGCAATGGAAACCCAAATTAAGGAGAAACCAGTGGAGCGGGAAGCATCTAATCAGTTGACATATGAAGATACTTTGCAGCCTCCCATAGGGAAACCAGTACAAATGTTCAGTTGGAGCTAGGGAAAGAAAGTATAGTTGTGTACACTTACCATAAATGTAGATGTTCGAGTGTATTCACTGTTGCAGTCCTAACTAATGGGTTATCCGGCTCCCAGTAGCACTCGATCGGCCAGAATACCAAAGGTAAGTAAAAATGACATCACCTGCCATCGGTTGTAAAGGACGTCAGGGCGTCCGATACAAAAGGAGGCAGCCGACGTCAATTCCTCAGTCTTTCTTGCCATAACAGTCAGAAGCACCCAGAAATAAGGCTAAACCAAATGCAATTTTGGCAAATAATATCTAATTCAGCCTGTACCTCAGGAAAAAAGAATAGGAGGGGACCAAAAAGGGGAAGGAGGGAGGGAAACCAGGGCTGCAACAGTGAATACACTAACATCTACATTTATGGTAAGTGTACACAACTGTACTATGTTCACAGTGTCTCACTGTTGCAGTCCTAACTAATGGGTTGATTACCAAAGGCCAGAGAAAATGGAGTAGGAACCAACAGAATCAAGGGCTGGAGATAATGCCCTGCAACACAGCAGTGGCAAACCCTGCCCTGGCTCTGGAAAACAGAGGCAAATTATGTTTTGTTAAAGTGTGAACAGAAGATCATGTGCCAGCCTCCAAAATATCTTTAGTAGGGACACCCCTTAAAAGACTACAGAAGTGGAAGCTGCTCTAGTTGAGTGGGTCCTAACCCCTTGAGGAGGAACCTTGCCATGAAAGGAATAACAAAAGGTGATGCAAAGTGCAATCCACTTGAAAATGGTTTGCTTAGACATAGCCTTGCCCTGAGCTCCAGGGGCAAAACTAACCAATAACTGCTGATTTCCGAAGGTCTTTAGTTCTGTCCAGGTAACACCTGAGCTGTCTGTGCACATCAAGAGAATGTAGGATCCTTTCACCTTTATTTCGAGGATTAGGAAAGAAGGTAGGAAGGTGTATGGACTGATTAAGAGTCAAGCTAGAAACCACCTTAGGCATAAAGGAGGGAATGGTTCTCAAAGAGACCTTGTCTTTATGGAAAACAATAAAAGGTTCCACAGCCATCAAAGCCTGCAGCTCAGAAACCCCCCTTGTTGAAGTTATAGCCAAGAGGAAGGCAGTCTTCCAAGAGAGAAACTTTAAATCTGCAGTGGCAGCTCGCTCAAAAAGAGGATGAGTGAGTTTCTCTAGAACAAAATTAAGATCCCAGGCTGGAGTAGGTGCCCTTCTGGGAGGTTTTAAGTTGCAAGCACCGCTGAGAACCATTTTCATCAGGGGATGAGATAAAATGGGTTGTTTAAAAGAACAATGAGCAGAAATGGCTGAAGCATGGAGCTTGACAGAGGAAAAAGACCACCCTGAAGCAATTCAGCCAGGTATTCCAAGATCAGAGGAAGGGTAGGCTGAGAAGAAGATTCCCCTCTAGCCTGCATCCAATGAGAGAACCTTTCCCATTTGCCAGCGTAGGACTTCCTAGTGCTAGGCCTCCTGGCCTCCCTTAGCACATCAACCACCTGCTGGGAAAGGGAAGAAGATAAGGAAGGAGTCATACAATGAGCCATGCTGCCAAATGAAGGGACTGAAGATGAGGATGCAGAATGATTCTCCCTTCCTGAACAAAAAGATCTGGCTTCAGAGGAAGATGCCAAGGAGGAAATTGGGAAAAACTGCGATGCAGTGGATATCAATGCTGTCTGGGCCAGTTCAGAGCTATTAGAATAGTCCTTGGTCGTTCGGCCCTGATCTTCAATAATACTCTGGGTAGAAGAGGAAGAGGAAGGAAGGCGTAAACTGATAGCAACGTTCAAGGGAAGGACAGAGCATCCACTCTCCAGGCACTGCTGTACTGCTGTCTGGTGCAAAAGAGAGGTAGAAGATGGTTGTCTGGGGAGGAGAAAAGATCCACCTGAGGTGTGCCCCAACGTTGAATGATGCTGTATAAAACTGCTCTGTTCAGCTGCCACTCGTGAGGATCCAGGGTTCACCTGCTCAACTGGTCTGCCAAAACATTGTGCCTTCCTGGAAGAAACTGAGCTAGAAGATGCAGGTCCAGGGATGCTACCATGGACCAAAGATTCATGCTTTGTCTGCACAGGGGGTAAGAGTGAGTCCCTCCCTGCTTGTTGATGTACCACGACTGTGGTGTTGTCTGTTCTGACAAGTAGGGTCCCTGGAGAAGGAAGATGCTTGAAATCTAGTAAGGCCTGTTGAACAGCAAGCAACTCTTTTAGATTTATGTGCAGGTGCATCTGCTGGGCATTCCTCCATCCCTGTATGCATCTGCCATCCAGGTGTGCTCCCCAGGCATAGTCCGATGTGTCTGTAGTCAGAACTTGAGAGGCAGGAGATGTTCGAAAGGGCATGCCTTTGTTTTGTAGACAGGCTGTTGCCCACCATAGAAACTCCGTCTGCAGAGATGGAAGCAGAGGGATCATCGTATCCAGGTCCTGTGTGTGTTGACACCAAATGTTCTTGAGGTACCATTGCAATTTCCTCATATACAGTCTTGCATATGGAATCATGAGGATACAAGATGCCATGAATCCCAGAGTTTGTGGGTATTTCCTTGCAGGGAGGTGGGACAGGCTTGCCAAGTCCTTGAAGTAAACTGAAAGAGTTGTCTGCTTCTCCTGGGTGAGGTATATCATCTGGGCGGCTGTGTTCAGACTCACCCCCAGGAATGTTATCTCCTTAAATGGTACCATTTTTGATTTTTTCCTCATTGAGAGTCTAACCCAGGGAAGAGAGAAGAGTCTTTATGAATTCCAGATCCTTTAGTAGCTGTTCCTGACAACTTGCTTGAATTAGACAGTCGAAGTATGAGTAAATCTGAATTTTCTTTTGCCTACAAAAAGCAATGACTGGGGCCAGGCACTTTGTAAAGGCTCTGTGAGCAGTAGATAAGCTAAAGGGCAGCACAGAGAATTTGTAATGTTGCTTGCCCACACTGAAACGAAGATACTGCCTGCAACTTTCCCTGACAGGGATGTGCAGATAAGCCTCTGTGAGATCCAAGGTTACCAGCCAGGAATCCTTTTCTAGCATTGGTAGCAACTGATGCAGGGTGAGCATTTTGAACTTTGGAATTACTAGAAAAGAGTTCAGAATGGAAAGATGTAGAATAGGATGCCAGGTGCCTTCTTATTTTGGAACTAGGAAAAGCCTGGAATAAAAGCCCTGGCCTACCTGCTGAGCAGGAACTGATTCTACTGTTCCCAGATGAAAGACAAAATTTGTTTTTCTACTTCTGCCCTTTGGTTTGGAGGAATGTCTGGGAATCCCTTGGGAGCTGGGAAGGTGCGGAAAGAAAACTTGTGCCACAGGGACACTGTTCTGAGCACCCGTTTGTCGTCTGTGATAGAGGACCAGACATCTGAAAAAAGGGCCAACCTTCCCCCCTAAAGGACTCTCCAGGCAAGCAAGAACAGGCAGAAGTTGTAAAAAGCCATTGAGAGTGTTTCAATTGAGATGCAGGCTTGGAGCTTCCCGCCTTAGAAGTGGAAGCCTGCCACCGCCTAGACCTTTGAGGGGTAGCTGGCCTGTCCCTTAGAAGATTTGTAACCTCCAGTCCTGGAACAGTTCTGTCTGTTGGTATCAAGAAAGGTCCAACTCTTGGAAGGGTAGTTCCTGCTAAAGCAAGGGGGTTGAACTTGCAGAAAATCCTTAACAGTTTGCATGGACTTGGCTTTAACCTCCCATCTTCTTAAGTACCTCCCTCAGCTTTGCTGCCAAAAAGATGGTCTTTATTCAAAGGTACATCCAAAAGCTTAGCCTTGACGGGTTCTGGAAGAGGCTGTTCTCTGAGCCAAGCGTACCTTGTAATAACAGATCCAATAGTCGTAGCCCTACTGGAGGCCTCAATGATGTCAAAACCACAATGCAAAGAATGCTTATTGACCAGAGTGGCTGAATTCAACAAATCTTGCATGTCTTTACTCTCTGCCAAAGTACATTTGCTATCTTAGACTTAATAGCCTCCAAGGTGTGCTGCTGGTACTTCAGCATATGAAAAAGGCAATTGGTAGCCCTAACAGCTAGGGTGGCAGAGGTATAAACTTTCTTGTCCCACCTTATCTAGGTTCCTAGATTCCCTGTCCGAAGGAACAGGATTCTTGGCAACAGTGGCCTTAACTCCTTTAGGGCCCTGAGAAATAACCTATGGATCCGCCAATGGGTTCCTGAAAAGAAACAGATGAGAATCAGGGACTCTGTAGTACCTGTCAGGTTTCCTGGGAGCAGGGGGAACCAAATTTGGAGACAAGGAATTTTCCAGAAAAACATCATCAACTTCCAAGACAGGGTGAATAGCAAGAGGCTTATGCGGAGGTAAATCCAGAAACTCCGCAGTCCATTTCTCAGACTGGGGATAATCCTGGCTTTCCCATTTAAAATGTTCCATGAGGGTATTTAAAGAGTCACCAAAAGAGAAATCCTCTGGAGGAGAGGCCAAAGGGATGGACTCCTCTGCATGTGAATCCTCAAAGGGAGAAAAAGCCTGAGAAAATTCCTCTTCATCAGCAGAAATGCTGGAAGAATCAGACCCTGAACAGGACAAAACCTCAGGAGAAACATCCCTACTCCTTTTAGGAGGATGAGGCTGAGAACCCCTAATAAGAGTTAACAAATTATTAGCCATTTTAACCATTTGGGATTGAGGGGAACTAGAAAGAACTGGAGCCTGCCTTTTCACAGTCTTATGAATGGAAGGTTTTCCTGCAAGCCTGAAGGACTCGGGAGGCCTAGAAACCGACGAAGGAACAGTAGGAGTCGAAGGAAGACGTTTGCTGTCAGAGCACAAAACAGAGTCCTTGGACCCCGGAGTCAGCTTAGCGGTACCGGGGCCAGCAGAAGAGGCGACCAGTGACAGGTTGGAAGACAAAATGGAGGTGAATGCCTACGGGACTCGACTCAATCAAGGCCTGTGGTTGTACATCTGAGGACTGCAGTGACCGCGAAAGCGTCTCACTGGCTTCCGCCTGATTGACGACCAACTTAACCTCATCTGAGGACTTCGTTTTCTGAGGTCTGTCACGGTCCTTGTCCTTACGCTTTTTTGGAATATTCAAAGCCTGAAGACCGGTGGAAACCATACCAACGAACTTAAGCCAAACTCAGAAATACCTAGCCAAAATCTTAGCCCGATGACGGATAGTACACGGATTAAAGGAGGCACAGAGATTATAATTGGAAACGTCGTGGTCAAGGCCTAAACAGATAATGCAAAAGGAATGAAAACCTCTACGGGGAATCTGCTTTTAACAGGTAAGGCAATTATTAACCTTTTCTGACATTCTTTAAGGCAAGAAAAAAGGATCCCCAATGGGCTGTCTTAGCTGTAGTAGACTTCAACTCTTGTAGTCGGAAACCAACCAAGGCAATCTGCCGACTGGCACTCATGCATGAAAAGCTTCTACTTTGGGCTCCGCGGCAAGGAAAACTGAGGAAGTGACGTTGGCTGCCTCCTTTTGTATCAGACGCCCTGACGCCCTTTACAACAGATGGCAGCCGATGTCATTTTTACTTACCTTTGGTATTCTGGCCGATCGAAGATCGAGGGCTACCGGGAGCTGGATAACCCACTAGTTAGGACTGCAACAGTGAAACACGATGAGCATCAGGAAACTGTGGCAACTCTGACACAGTCAATGTCATGGAGTGAAAGGCCAGTGAGGTTCCCATATGAAAGAGCAACGGATGACACAGGGTGGAATTGAAGAGAAAGTGGCACAGGAAGATACTCTGGAACTTTCTACAGAATGTCCACAGAAAATGGAGAACAAAGAATATGTCCTCAGTTTAGGAGAAAATTATTTAAGAGAAGAGTTGCTCAATTTAACAGAGATGGATAGACATATTAAGATCAATGAAAGAAACGGAATGCAGATCATCAATAAAACCCCAAAAGTTAGAAGTCTAATAAAATAAATGAATACAGTAATTAGGACTGTCCATAGAGATTCATGCGATATAACAGAAGTAAATAGGATAAACTACTGTGCAGTCAAATTAATAACAGATAAGTCTTACCACATAAATACAGGGTAGGAAGGGGAGAAATTGAACGTTATCAGGGAAGCATCAAATACAGAAAACTATAAAGTAATTAAGACAAGAAATGCCATAACTCTATTTGGAAAAATCTCAGGGCTCAATTGTAATCAAAATAAAACCAAAACACTTTTAATCAATAAGAAGATAAATAGCAATTTGCAAAAATACAATACATTCAACTGGGAAAATGATAAGATAGATTATCTAGGAATAAGTATTAAGGATAAGTGGAATGAGACTATTAAATTTAACTTCACTAAACTAGTAGCAATAATCAGTGACTTGACTAAAAAGTGGAACAAAATGTTTTTCACCATGGAAGACAGACTTACATTAATAAAAATGATTTTGCCCAAGATTTTATTTTACATAAAATCATTGATTTTACTTCCTCCTAAAAAAATATTTAAACAAATAGATTCCCTATTACTAACTTTTCTTTGGCTCCCAAAGAAACCAAGAATAGCCTATAAATGGCATGTTAGAGCCTGGGAGAGTAATGGGATTGGCTTCCCCAACATAGAATTATATTCCAAATCTGTTATTGTTAATATAATACTA
Organism: Protopterus annectens; assembly: GCF_019279795.1. Taxonomy (NCBI): domain Eukaryota; kingdom Metazoa; phylum Chordata; order Ceratodontiformes; family Protopteridae; genus Protopterus; species Protopterus annectens. Next base: position 515,053,472 of record NC_056733.1, on the reverse strand, counting down.
CACTGGATTTCATCCATATACACCTCTAGCTGGAAACTACATGAAATACATATAACCTCCTCTGAGAACTCAGAAACCCAGTTTAAGGAAACCTTTGGAATTAACAAAATATTTTGGATACTCCGTGAACATTGCCTATATAATAAGACATTTAGCCACTTCTCACAAGGTATAAACCAAATATTTTGTATTTTCAAAAATATAATTGACAATTATAGTTTAAAGAACACCCTTTTCATTACATTTCCCATAGCTTATACACCAGATTGCCTATATACCTTCAATATCAATAAGATGCGGAATCTTAAAGAGAATAAGCTAAGGTTTTGGCACCAGTTTATGGACAACAAGAACATCCAACCAATGAACTTTCTCTTAGCCAGTTATAATGTCTATCAAGATAATTGGTTCTGTATTCAATCTTTAAGACAGTTTATTGAAAATAAAGTGAGCGTGTCAATAAATCTGGAAAATTATATTATACCAAGATTGATACAACTATTCATATGGTGTAGTTCGATGAACACTGAACATAAATTAAGCATATGACTTGTATATAAAATCCAATGAGAAGACTATCACTTTTGACCCAGCGTTTTGGAATTACTCCATAAAGATTAATGGCGAACCTTTATCTAATGATAATAAGAAACAGTTATTAAATTCAATAAAAAAACACTTCATCTTTATACTGGAGACTATATACCTGGAGATTTATTCATAGAAGCTTTTACACTCCACACAGAATTGACGTTATAACCAAGAGTAATGAAAGCAAATGCTGGAGGTGTGGTGATATTCTTGAAGCCAGCTGTGTTCATATGTTCATTGAATGTAAAACTCTCACACAATATTGGAGTGATTTCAGACAATTCACAAAAGCCCTGTGGTCTGATAACTGTCAAATTATTAGCTCTTTAATATTATTCAATGTTCCTACCCAAAGTGCAACTCCTAGACATCAGTTACCTGTTGTTCTTTGGATAATTCTAGCTATTGCTCGAAAAATAATTACATTGAACTGGAAAAATAAACAAGATCTTATGTTTACTGACTTTATTTCAATAGCAAAATCTGTATGTAAAAAAGAAATGCAAACTATTTATCAGAGATCATCAAATGCAACACACAAAAGACTAGCTTGGCAAAAATTGGAAAGATTGTTATCATGGATGCTTGTATATAGTGTAAATAGTTATGTTTTATATTGTTTATTTCTAACACTTTATGTCCATGTTTATTAACAAAATTTAATAAAAATGTTTTTGGAAAAAAAAAGACAAGTGCCACTGTTAGAAGAGTATAGAAAAGGGAACACAAAAAAAATACTCAAAGACGTGATAAAAACAATGCACAGTATTATAAAGGATCAGGACTTATCATGCACTATCGCAAATAAACTAAAAATAGTTGATAGCAATCTCTCATTTGACAACCACGTGACCAAAGTGGTTAGAAAAACATTTTATATAGCCCACCTAATCATGAAGGGATTCACATCTAGATCAGGGAAGGTCATCGTGCTTCTTTACTCATCCCTCATCAGGCCCATAATTGAGTACAATGCCCCTTTTGGGATGTACCTTACCAGACACCTGCAGCAACTGGAAAGACCCCAAAAGTACCTCACCAAGAGGATCAAAGGGCTCAAACAGATGCCATATGCTGCCCGGTTAAAGAAACTCCAGCTCTACTCAGTGGCATACTGCCTGTTCAGAGGCGATCTGTGCCTGACGTATAAAGTCATGTCCAATCCGGAATTAATGGACATGCTGCACCTCAGAAAATCCAAATCCCATCGAGCTACGCGCTCGAGAGACTTGAACCTCAGCACTGAAATAAATAGGACATGCTGGAGGGACAGATTCATAACCCAGAGGCTCCCTTCACTCTGGAATAAAATCCCAGTCCAGGTTAGACAGAGTCCCTCATTGACTCTCTTCAAGAGGATGGGAGATCATAGGTTTACCCCGGGTGTCACTTCTGTGTCACGGTTAGACAGAGGCACAGTATACTAACCTCGAAAAAGGGCATAGCAAAATAAATTTAAAATGGGTGGCGAAAGCCAAACACATTCTGGCTAGGCTTATAAATGCCCTAGGGCAGATAGCCTAGTATGAACTTATGAACCTATAATCAGCATAGGCAGAAAAACTTGGAAGATACACAGATAGATATAAAGGAAAAGTATAAAATAAGCAATTTATTGATGACCCAAAAACATTTTATAGACAACTGGGAAACAAGGTAAAAGGAAATAGACCACCAATAAAAGAAGAAATAGATATATTTTGGAAAAATATTTATGAAGATCTGTAGAACATAAAGATGGTAAATGGAGAGTAGTTAAAGAAAGAATAAGAAGTCCAAATGTACAGGATATGAAATGGGATGAAGTAATGGCCAGAGAGACTGAAACAAAGTTAAAAAAAGCTTATAATTGGGAAAACCCCTGGCTCAGATGCAGTACCTAACTTCTGGCTAAAAGTATTAACATCTTTGCACGAAGATTTAGCCAGGAGTAAGAACTATTTATATGCATAACCCGAACAGACACAGACCTGGCTAACAGGGAAAACAATGTTCTTACATAAGAGTGAACCTGCAAGCTACCTTAAAAACTATAGAGAAATAACTTGTCTTCTGATGTATAAACTATACACTAGAATCTATGTCGACAGAGTTTATAGTCATTTAGAAGAAAACTCAATTATGGCAATAGAACAAAAGGGAATAAAAGAAAGTTATATGGAACAAAGGATCATATGTTGTTATATAAAGTCATAACTGAGAAGTGTAAAAAGGGGAAGAATCTAAGTATGGCATGGATAGACTACAAAAAAGCATTCAACAGTATCCCACATTCATGGATAAGAGAGTACTTAAAGATGTCTAAGACACATCCTGCACTGATAAACTACATCACAGTGACCATAAAACAGTGGCAAACCACTTTGCAGTTAAGCCACGATGAAAGGACAAATTATTATTCCAGGGATAAAAATTCAAAGGGGAATACTCCAGGGTAACTATCTGTCACCGCTGCTCTTTTGCCTCGCCTCTAACCCATTAAACTGTCTGCTTAACAGATTAGGTCATGGCTATAATTTGGTTCCCAGAAAGCAAAAAAGTGTAAAGACTTGTATTCTCTTTCTAGATGATTTAAAACTGTATAGCTCATCAGATGAAGAACTGAAAGCACAACTGCAAGTTGTCAAAACTTTTTCAGGTGATAAAGGAATGTCATTTGGTCTTGATAAATGAGCAAAAGCAATCTTTAAAGGAGGAAAGCTGCAGCACCAAGAAAATATCAGTTTGGGATAAGAATGTGATATACAAGAACTTGAGCAAGAGGGAGTGTATAAATATTTGGGAAATGATGATGGAGTAACAATAATACATGAACAAATGTGAATAAAACTCTGAAAGGAATATTTTGCAAGACTTAACATTAATACTGAGAACAGTGTTGAACATCAAGGAACAAAGTTCAAGCTATAAACCAATTTGCACTTGGAGTGACTGACTGGCCACAAAAGGTGTTGGATAGATTAGACAGGAAAACAAGAAAGATGCTTCATGCTCATCAAATGGTTTATAAAAATATCAGTGCTTACCAAGATTATATATTCTCTGTTCCGAAGGAGGCATGGGCCTCCTTGAAATTGATTACATGTACAGATCTGCAATCGTGGGAATGCATAAATATCTGCTGACCTCAAGACCCAAACAGTGAAAGTTTTGAAACATGAGGAGAATAAATCTTAGATGACTTCACTGCTTAGTCTAGCAGAAGCATATCGGTGTAAAGTGGGAGTGGAAATCAAACCAGAAGTAGATAAAAATCAGGCAGCAACTGAATGTGCCAAAAAATAAAAGAGAGAGTATAAGGTGAAGGATCAGATGAGAAGGCAAGAAATGTGGAAAATGCATAAATATAGTTGCAAATATAGAAAATTCCTGGAAGAATCATGTTGATCAGGATTGAACATAGGAATGGTTAAGGAGAGGCAAATTCAAACCAAAATATTAAGGGTTAATACTGGCAACCCAAGATAGTGGATTACGTACACATTAGTTTACAAAGTCCATTGAACATGTGGGGGAAACAGACAATGTAGGTTTTGTAAAACAGAATTGCAAACAGTTACACATCTTGTTGCTGGTTGTGACATACTAATAACAGAAGCACTCTATACTGAAAGGCATGATAATGTGGCAAGACTGATGCACTGGGGATTCTGCAAACATTATAATATTGAAGTAGCTGAAAAACACTGGAAACATGAGCCACAAAGCATCATAGAAAAATTAAATCTACATCATGTGGGATCACCCATTACCAGCAGTTGAAAACACAGATGCGAGAAAACCAGATATAGTGGCCCATGAAAAGAAGACAAAAGTGGCATTGATCATTGAAATTGCTACACCCAGTGACTACAGTGTCTCGCATCCAGAAAGAGTCAAAGTCATAAAATATCAGGATCTGCAGGCAGAAACTAGAGCAATGAGGAAGAAAAATACCCAGACAATTAGAGTAGTAGTAAGAGCAATGGAATTATAAAAAAATCTACAATCGTATTTAGATACATTTCTGATACATGTAACTCTGCACGAATTGCAGGAGGAGTCATTACTGGGCACATTGCGGGTGCTACAACGAGCACTTATGGCTAACATCAAAGATTGAAACAATACTAATTTCATGAATTTTAATAATACTTTGACTTAGGAATGGGGTCCATTCCCGTCATGGTATTAGAAACCCAAACGACTTGGAGAAATTAAAAAAAGAGATAACACAGTAACAAGAAATGTAGTAACTTGTTCTCTGAGAGACTAGCTGATGTCTTAAAAAGACTACCAAACTACAGTAAAACAAGCACTAGTTTAGATGATTTTTAAGAACTTGAACACTATGGTGTTGATGGCTTTGGTACATTGGCAGGCTAGAAGGGCATTATTGCTCATGCTTGAAACATCTGTATGTATGTATATAATTTATGAAAACAGAGTGGGATACTTTTGGCAATAACCCAAACAAATTTACTTATAACTCTATAAATAGTGTCTACGACATTAACTGCTTCAAGTATATACTTGTAGTACAATGCATATACAAACACATTCAATATTTTTATGTCTAGTTATTTATCCTTTTATGACCACGTTAGTCCCACTAAGCTAGTAGCCTCTTTTCAGGAGAATCCCACGGTGGTATTTATACTGCTAGGGGAAATTTGACCAGGGCATCAGGGAACTTCCCCTACTCATCATAGTTGCGAGCAGGGCCCATTTTGGTGGAGCACTTCCCGTTTCTGTTCCAGGTGCAGAACCGGCCCGGAGAAATATGGAGGAAGACTGAGAGAGGAGACAAGACAATGGAGTGGTGAAAGAAATGAAGGAGAAAGCAAATATCGAAACCACAGAATGTGCGAAGGAGTCTCAGGAAATGTTTCAAAGAAACCTGTTAGATGGAGATGAGTCAGCAAATGATGGATGTATAGGATCATAGAAAACTACACTAATGGCCCTGGGGCCCTTACAAGCTTAGCCAAGAGTTTATCCCCCCTCAAAAAAAATGGGGGACAGAGGTGGAACTCTTAGGGCAAATCTGTGGTTTCCCATCCACTCATCAAGGTTGCACTTGAAGAGGATCAGTGACGTACTTTGACGTGTATGGGGAGTCTATTCCAGAGATGGAGCAGCCTCTGGGAGACAAACCTGTCTCTCCAGCAGGTTTTGTTAATGTCACATATTAGATTTAAGGCTTTCGACTGGGTAATGTATGAGGAGTTAGACTTACAGCTATGGAGCATCTCTAGTACAGCAGGGTCTGAGATTACCTTGTAGGCGAGATACAGATCACCTCTGAGCAATCTGTTTGATACCAAGTAGAGTGATAGTGATTTGAGCCTGTCCACATAGGACAAGTGTTGGAGGCCACGGATTCTCCTTGTGAGGTATTTCTATGGCCTTTCCAGATGGTGCAGGTGTTTGGGGAGGTACATACCAAATGGCGTGTTGTATTCAATTACTGGCCTAATGAGGAAGGAGTACAGAGAGGTAATAACCTCCTTTTTTCTGGATGCAATCCTTTTACTTATGAGATGAACCAAGTACAAGGCTTTTCTGACCACTGCCGCTACATGATGGTCACGTTAGACTGTTGTCAACCTGTGTAATCCAGGTCTCTCACCACAGGTTGTGTGCTTATGGGGTTGCCGTTGATGTGGCAATCAGTAGGAGCCATGTGTTTGCCAAATGGTATGGTAATACATTTTTTTGCGTTTAACTTAAGGCCATGACTTTGGCACCAGTCATTTATTGCTGTGAGACCCTCGTATGTTAACATCATTTGGGGAGTCAATGACAGCACCCAACTAACAGTTGTCCACAAACTTGGTCAGCCGCAGGCCTTTTGTCTTTGCCTGGACCTCTGAGAAGTAGATGCCAAACAATAGGGGTCCCAGGACAGATCCCTGGGGGACACCACTAGTGACAGGTCTGCTGCCGGAGTTGGGAGGGTTGCGGGATGATTTGCTTAAAGAAATGGGGTTGCAGAGTGAGCCAAAAAATGAAGGAAATGTTTCCTGGTTGGACATTATGGGGAAAATACAAATGGAGGATGCAGAGACAATCCTTAAAAAATAGTGAGAAGATGGAAAATAAAGCATAAACACAAAGTAAAAGGAGGCCAAAGTGGAGTAGTAGAAAAGAAGGCAGAAGAAAATGAAAACTGGAAGTACATGGTAAGGATTCAAAGTAAAGAAGACAAAGAAATGGACAGGGATGAAGTGTGGGACAAGTTAATAGGTCCTTTGGGTATAAAAGCACATGAGGCAAGAACATTTACTTTTATTAATAAAGATACATTTTGTGACCTATTTGTAACTTTTTTCAATGGAAATTTTTCTGAGAATACGAAAAAAAGAAAGACTGTAAAACATGAGATCTTTATGTGATAAAAGCATTTAACAGGGAAACAAAGAAGAAAATTAATGTACAATTTTGAACAGCGGTAGAAACAGACTTTGAAAGGACATCTGATAGCTTTATGCAAAGTAGTACTGGACATTGCAAGAGTTTATGACAATGGAGGTTTATGGACTGGTGGCTGAGATTGTAATATTGTGTTAAAAATAGAAAGATAAAATATATATATATATACCAAGGATGATAAATATGGAAGGGGATAGGGTTGATGTAAAATACTAGGGACAACTCACAACATTTGGTTTTGTGGAAAAGGACATTTGATAAGTGTGACAAAAAGAAATGTTATATTTGTAGGGAAATGGGACACGATGCAACAATGGCAAATGAAATGTTAGAAATGGAACAAAACAGGACATTTACGGATGTATTGCAAAACGAAAATAAGGGTAAGGAAAAAGAGAAAGAAGAAAATGAGCAAAGACAAGAAATTCTATAAGTAATAGAAATGGAAGAAAAATGGATGAAAAAAAAATAAAAAGGACACAGAAGAAGGTTTCTGAAATAAGTGATGAAGACAAACTGGGAGGTAGAAAAAGGGGCGAAAAAATGTTATTGGTAAAGAGTAAAAGACAGAAAATGAAAATTTAAAAGGAAACGTACAAAAGAAAAGGAAATGCATGAAACAGAATACACACAGCTAATGACTGGGGCCTGGTATAATGGTTAAGTTGCTTGACTCACAGACACAAAGTAGTGTTTAGGTCTTACCTTGAGAAAGGAAATTGGATAGGCTTAGAATGGCCTATTAAGAAAACTAGCTATTTATGGAAAAGCAAAAATTAAAATTTAGAGTGCTTTCTTTAAATGCGAACAGAATTAAGAATATATTAAGAAAAATAGCAATTTTAGAGTGGTATAATAAATGTGACGTAAATGTAATTATATATGAAGATACAAGATTTTTAATAAATGAAGAAAGATTACAAAGAAAAACAATGGGGAGGAAAGAGTCTGGAATTTGAGAAATGAGAGGCATTCTGGAATAGCCATATTCTATAGAAATACAGTAAAGACATTAGATGTAACATTAACAAAAATGGGAAGACTAACCAATGTAAATTTAAAATGGAAAGAACAAGTATATGGAATTATATGCTTATCCTAACTGTAAAGAAAGGGAAAGCTTATTTCATCAGATTTTAAACCATATGACAAATATGAACATTAAAATAACAGCAGACTTTACGATTTAAGAGGCAAGAGTAAAAAGAAGGGAAATAAAAATGTTAGAAGTTATAAGACGTGCAAGTTAAAACATCAGGATAAAAATTAATGGACTACATACTGAACTGAAATAAATAATTTTATAGTATCAGAAGGTTTAGTTAGAGAAGAAAGCGGAGGGGGTTGAAAATTAGAAGTTATGTACTCACCATAACGTTCCATCTGAGTAGGTGACTTCATTTGGATGCAACCTGTGGGTATCGGATCCGACCTCGGATCCGAGCCGGCATTTCAAAAGCTTAGGCTCCGAGCTCCTAGCTCCTCCCTCTTACCCATAACCCCTTGCCAAGCCCTGACTGACCTCAGATTGAGTTTGCCTAAATAATACTGACTACAGTACATGAACAAAGCCTAAAACTCGCTCTATAAAGGTCAGGGGGATGGAGGGGGGGATGGTTGCATCCAAATGAAGTCACCTACTCAGATGGAACGTTATGGTGAGTACATAACTTCTAAATCTGAAGTAGGCAGACTTCATTTGTCTGCAACCTGTGGGACAGAGTCCCCAGCTACCTGAATCTTGGGCGGCCGTCATGGAAGGATGTTCCGGAGCACCGCTGAGCCAAAGGATGCTCTTCCCCTGGAAACAACATCCACTTTATAATGAGAAATAAAGGTATGAGGTGAGGCCCAAGTGGCTGCCGCGCAGATATCATCCAAGGACACACGGGACTTAAAGGCGGCTGGTGGAGACTGCCCTCGAGAATGAGCCGTAACCCTCTGAGGAGCAGGTCTACCTGAAGTGTCATAAGCCTGCAGAATACAATTAGCAATCCACCTAGATAGTGTGACTTTAGACACTGCTTTACCCAAAGCAAATTTAGCAAAGGAGACGAACAGCTGATCTGATTGCCTGTGACCAGCTGTTCTGTGAATATAAAATCGTAATTGTCTATGAACATCCAAGGAATGCAATTTGTATTCTCCTTTGTTTGAGTACTTGGGGAAAAAACACAGGTAAATTGATTGATTGGTTGATATTAGATTCTGAAGAGACTTTCGGAAGAAAAGATGGATTGGTCCTGAGGCACACCCTATCTGGAAAGAAAGAAAGGTAAGGCGGCTTGACGCATAGAGCCTGAAGTTCAGACACTCTTCTGGCTGAAGTGATAGCTACTAAGAAGGCAGTCTTCCAGGAAAGGTACTTAAGGTCTGTAGAAGCTGCAGGCTCGAAGGGAGGAGCAGTAAGGGCTTGCAGAACTAAAGATAGGTCCCAAGGTGGTACAATCTCCTTGACTGGAGGCCTCAACAAAAAAATCCCTTTGAAAAAGGTTTTGCACAATTTAGCCGTCATGAGGGGAGCTGTCTCATGACCAATATGATAATGCGAGATGGCTGCCAATTGTACCTTAATCGTGGAAGAACTTTCCCCTTGGTGAAAGAGGTCTGTTAAAAAACCCAGCACTGCTGACATAGGTGCTGAGAAAGGATCCAAAGTTCTCTGAACCGCCCAAATAGAGAATCTCTTCCATTTACTCCGATAAACCTGCCTGGTGGAAGGTTTATGAGCTGCCACTAAAATGGCCTTGACCGGTGACGAGATACCGGGAGTCCTAATCAAGGATGGAACTGGAGCAGCCAAGCTGTCAATTTCAGGGTGTGTAGATTGGGAACCGAAATTCCCAGAGGGTGGGAGATGAGATCCGGAATTGGATCCAGAATCCAGGGTGGATTGATTTTGTGAGACCATACAAAGGGGAACCAGAGTTGACGAGGCCAGAACGGGGCAATGAGAATCATTCTGCTCCCCAAACTGTTGGCTTTCTGCAGAAGCCTCTGCATCAGAGGTAGTGGAGGGTAAGCATAAAGGAGACCGGGAGGCCAAGCATGCACCAGCGCATCTCTCGAATTCCCTGGTGGGGGAAGCAGAGCGAAGAAATTGTCGCATTTGGCGTTTGAGGGAGAGGCAAAAAGATCGCAACAGGGTTGCCCCCAAATGGCAAAAATCTTCTTCGCTACCTGAGGATTGAGAGACCACTCGTGAGGTGAAAGAATGGTGCGACTGAGTTTGTCCGCAAGGATGTTGGATTTTCCCGGAATGTGCGTTGCTACCAGAAAGCGTTTGGTGGAAATTGCCCATTCCCAGACTCTCATGGCCTCTCGACAAAGGGGATAGGACCTGGTTCCTCCCTGTTTGTTGATGTACCAGACTACCGACATGTTGTCTGTCTGAATCGCAATAGTCCCTGAAGGAAGAACGTGGTGAAGTGCTTGCAACGCTAGGAGCACCGCCCTCATTTCCAGGACATTTATATGCAACGACGTCTCTGTGGGGTTCCACGTGCCTTGGACAATCTTTCCCGCAGAATGCCCCCCCCACCCGAGGCAAGAAGCGTCCGTGGTCACTGTGGCTCGGGGAAATGCAGCACAAAAAGGTCTCCCTGTCAGGGGCTCCAGAGAAAGAAGCCACCAAAGAAGGGAATCCTTGCACGCTTTGCTGACCGCTATCGGAGTGTTGAGAGAGGAACAGAGAGGGGACCACTGAACCTGAAGGGTCCATTGAAGAACCCGCATGCGTAAGCGTGCATGAATGAGAAGCGGGATAGCTGCCGCCATCGAACCTAGGGCCCTCAGGACCGAAGCTGCAGTCGGAAATGGTTGCAGGAGCGCTGCTACATGACACTTCAGGTTGGCAATTCTGTCTGGAGTGAGGAAGGCTCGCATTGACCTGGTGTTTAGCCTTCCTCCTATGAAATCTATAGCTTGTGTGGGGTGCAGTAAAGATTTCTCCCAGTTGACAGTGATGCCCAGCCTTGGGGCTAGTCGAAGAAAATAGTCTCTGGCTGAGCACAGAAGATGCCTTGATGATGCTGTCAGGAGCCAGTCGTCCACGTACGGAAAGACCTGTAATCCCTGGAGCCTCAGGTGGGCCGCTACCACCGCTAGAACCTTGGTGAACACCCTGGGGGCTGAGGTGAGACCAAAGGGGAGGACCCTGAACTGGTAATGACTGGCTCCCAGCCGGAAGCGAAGGAACCTCCTGGACCGTCTGTCCATGCGAATGTGGTAGTACGCGTCCTTGAGGTCGATGGAGCACATCCAGTCGTTCTCCCTCAAGAGGGGGAGTATAGATTGAAGGGTGACCATCCGGAACTTTTGCTTGGTTACTGACAGGTTCAGCAGGGAAAGATCTAAGATTGGTCTTAAGTCCCCCGTTTTCTTTGGCACCAAAAAGAACCTGGAGTAAAACCCTGACCCAGTTTGATCTGGGGGGACGCACTGGATAGCTCTTTTTTCTAGCAGCTGTTCGATTTCGATAGCTGCTGCCTCCCTTTGGTCGGGTGGAACATCTGGGAGGCTGCGAGATCTGGGAACCTTGTACAGGGGAATTGTATAACCTCTGGATATCACACGAAGCACCCAACGGTCTGTTGTGATGGACTCCCAAGAAGTCAGGTGCCTCGAAAAACGCCCCCGACTGCCTCCAGAGACGGACAGCCGGGCAACCCTTCAGGGCTGCTGCGTGGGTCTATCAGAGAAAGGTTCTCTGGACCCAAAGTTGCTAGGAGCCCCCCTGCCTCTGGGACGGCGACCTCCCCGTCCTCCTCTGCCACGGAAGGACTGGTTATCCGGAGCAGGTTGGGACTGCTGCGATTTCCGGAACCACATCTTCTTCTGTCCCTTTTGGTTCTTCGAGAAGGACCTCTGGGGAGCTGAGAAGCGGACTCAGATGGCAGACAGCGTCTTCCCGTCCTTCGCTCTGGACTAATGTTTGAACAGTCTTGCCAAACAAGGCAGAACCATCGAAGGGGGCATTCGCGAAGGTCGCCTTAAAGGGCTCTGCGAAATCACAGTGGCGGAGCCAGGCCTGTCGCCTCATGACTAGACCTGCTCCGCTGGCTCTAGCGGCTCCCTCAGTAGCGTGAGAAAGTAGCCGCATAGATGTATTTGAAACTGATCTAAGAGTGGCCATTCGGGTGGAGTATACCTGTTTATCCTCACTCGACATGGACTCTGGGGGAGATGCAGCGTATTCTTTAATCAGATCCCGCTGCATCCTGATGACGTGTGCCATGTAGTTCAGCGCTCTCAACGAGAAGGTTGCTGAACTGAAAACTCGCTTCCCGATGCGATCCATCGAGCGGGACTCCTTGCCCGGAGGATGCATAGAGGGACTCTCCTGGGCCAATTCCCTCTTAGTGGCTGCAGCCATCATCATGGCATCTACTGGGGGGCCTTTGCTCCAGTGAGTGCGGTCCGGAGGGGAAAGGATACGGTCAGGACGCTTGGGTACAGGCTCAACGGTGTCCGGATCCTTCCACGCTCTGATGGATATAAGGTCCACCAGAGGGTCGGCAGGAGGGGACACCCAAGAGGTAGATGGGCCCCCCTCGAATGCCTCCAAGAACACAGACTCGTCTGAGGAGGCCTTGGGGGCAGACCACCCCCCCCTGATTCTCAACATTTCCATAATGTCTCCAAATGAGACGTCTTCAGGGGTGACCTTGGGAGCCCTCCCTTCATCCAAGTCTGTGTCTTCGGTAACGGACTCGGGGGAGTCCATGTGCCTCCTTTTGCACTTACGCTTCCGAGGTACTTCTTCGGGGGGGCTGTCCGAGGAGTACTCTTCCGCAGCTGGATGTTCCAAGGGAACTACTTGGGACATCGAGGCGGGCTGTCCCTGGTACCGGCTGGTGGGGGCCTGGCCCAACTGCAAGGGAGTGCGGGATGGAGCCGTGGCAGGGACCGGGGGTCCGGTAGTCCTCAACAGTGCCCTTTCCACTACGTCGAAGGCCAAGGGGGAGCCAGCTTCTCTAAACCCCAAGAGCCGACCCCCACTCGGATCAGACGCACGGATCGGAGCTGGAGCCGAGACCGTCGGATCAGAGAGACCGGTGTGCTCCGACCTAGACGGAGCCGAAGATACACCAGCTCCCTCGGACCCGAGGCTCGGTCCTCGGCTCCGAGAGGTCGGGTCCGGCACCAAGCACTCAAGGGATGGGACGGATCCGAGGTGCGCCGACCCATCGGATCCGACCCACCCCCGGATCCAACTCTGCCCGGCGCCGACAGCTCCGAACCCATGGTATGGGTCGGAGAAGGAGCCAAAGGGGCGAAAAAAGGGGTCGAAGCCCCTCCCGGATGGGGGGGGCTAGGAGCACTCCCATTTGCATTTGGGCCTGGATGAATTTCCTCATCATCCGGTCCATATCTGCTTCACTCATGGAAAATGTGGATCTGGTGGAGGCCACCGAAGCGGACCTAGAGAGCCGCCTCGGGGACCTCGCTGAAGGGCTAGCCTCCTCCTCCTCGGGCCCAGGAGAGAACCGAGGGGAGTGGAGCAGAGGAGGAGGAAAGCTAGAAGGCACAGGGGAGGCCCGCTTAGATGGAGGAGCCGAACTGGAGGTTTCAGCTCTCCGTTTGTGGTGCCTCTCCTTCTTCTCTCTCTCCCTAGAAGACTCTCTCTCCTCTGGCATCTTAGAGGGAGGTTGAGTCCAGGCCGGAGGAGGAGAGCCCACAGCAACTGCTTGCTGAGTAGAAGGGGCAGAAGCCGAAGCGGTATCTGGAGGGAGAAGTCCCGCCAGCACCAGCTTCGACCTCCGCTCCCTCAAAGCTCGGGGGTTGAACCCTGCACAAATGGTACAACCAGATGACAGGTGTTCAACCCCAAGATAATGCACGAGTGTGGCCATCCGCTGGGGACAGCTTATGGCCACACTCGGTACATTTAGAGAATACAGCCTTATGGGCTTCAGACATGTTAAGCCCTAACAGGCCTCAAACAAACACACACACATCACTTCTAACTAATAAAATTTAAAAAAAAATTAAGGTTTTTGAAAATTTTTCTGTCAAAAACAACTTATCTGCCTAGGAGCTCAGGAATCCGTCGCAACTTGAAAGCGGCAAACGAAATCTGAGGTCAGTCAGGGCTTGGCAAGGGGTTATGGGTAAGAGGGAGGAGCTAGGAGCTCGGAGCCTAAGCTTTTGAAATGCCGGCTCGGATCCGAGGTCGGATCCGATACCCACAGGTTGCAGACAAATGAAGTCTGCCTACTTCAGATCGGATTTTCTGATCATCTTGCAATATGGCCAGAGATGAAGAAAAAGGAGAAATATATAATAAAAAAGAAAGCATGGAATAAAGGAAAGAGATTAGGAATGCAGTTATGGAAAGATCATACTACTACAAGAACATTTTATAAAAATTGGTCTGAATGGTCGATATTTAAGGAAAAATATTAAAAATGTTTTTTTACAGTGGCAATATGATGTGAGAAAAGTAGAGAAAGAAAAAATATAAAATAACATACAATGATGAATTGGAAGATTTAGAACATAATGAAAGTATGTTGACAAAGAAGGAATTATATGAAAGAAATCAAGAAAAAAATACAAGAAATGTTATATAAGAAAACATATTTATTACAAGGAAAGAAAGCAGTATCAACTTACTTAAGCAGATTAGTAAAGGAAAACTATAGTGTAATGAGAGAAATAAACATGTAAAGTAAAAGGAGAAATAGAGAAAATTCAGGAAAAGATTATGAATAGTGTAGTACAATATGTGCAGAAATGTTTAAAGAAAAAAGAAGATAATGAAAAAACATGGTTCATAGGATACTAGACTATTGGCCTGGAGGCCCTTATAAGCCTAGCCAAGAATTTCACTCATGTTCCCACAAAGTCAGCACCTGTTTCCCCTGTCCAGCAGGGACACAGGTGGGATCTCGGGGTGAATTTTTTTTTCCATCTAGTTGTCCAGGTTCCTCTTAAAGAGGGCTAGTGAGGTACTCTGCTTCACATGGAGAGGGAGTCTATCCCACAGATGGGGGAGTCTTTGGGACACAAATCTATCCCACCAACAAGCTTTATTAATGTCGCAGACCTGGTTGAGGCCTTGCGTGTGGGTTGCATGAGTGGAGTTTGACTCATGGATGTGCAGCAACTTATCAAGGCTGGGTCTGAGATGGCCTTGTATGCCAGACACAGGTCACGTCTGAGCAGTCTGCATGAGACTGAGTAGAGGAACAGGGTTTTTAGCCTATCTGTATAGGACAGGTGTCTGAGACACTGGATTTTCCTGGTCAGGACCCTCTATGGTCTCTCCAGCTGTTGCATGTACTTGGCCAGGTACATGCCGAAGGGGGCATTGTACTCGATAACAGGTCTGATAAGGGAGAAGTACAGGGAAGTTATGACCTCCTTGTTCCTGGATGAAATACCCTTACTTATGCGGTGGGCCATATAGAAAGCCTTCCGTATTAAGAGAGGCAACGTGGTAGTCAAAAGTCAGGTTGCTATCAACCTGAGTGCCCAAGTCCCTCATGACCAATTGCATGCTTAGTATGCTGTTATTAATGTGATAATTAGTGGGACGCCATTTTCCCCTAAGGGGATAATGATGCATTTCTTGGCATTCACATTGAAGCCATGCTTCTGGCACCAGTCATTAGTTTGGGTACGGTCTCAGGATGTTCACATCACTAGGGAAATTTAAGACAGCACCCAGCTTGCAGTCATCTGCAAACTTGGTCAACCACAGACCAATGGTCTTGGCTTGCAACTCAGAAAAGTATATCCCAAACAGTAGAGGTCCTAAGACGGATCCTTGGGGTATGTTGCTTGTTACGGGTCTACTACTACAGGTGGCTTCCCCTACTTTAACTGAGTGGGTTCTATCAGTAAGCTAGTTAGCTACTCATCTGGTAACATATGGATTGATGCCTAGCCGGGAAATTTTACCTATTCTGCCTGAGTAGGGAATAGTGAAGAAGACTTTGACTAGATCAAGGTAGGCAGTGTGCACCTTCTTCCCCTCGTCCATGGTTTTGGTGAATGTTCCAAAGAAGTCAACCAAATTTAACAGGCATGATCTCCCTTTGAGAAAACCAAACTGTGTGGGGTAGTGTGTTTGCAGATTGCCAATGTTCTTAAGGTCCATGATAATGTGTGCCATGGGCTTGCAGATCAGGCTAGGTAGGCTGATAGCCTATAATTACCTGGGTCGGTGGACAAGCATCTTTGTGTAGAGGGATTACAGTGGTGTCCTCTGCTTGGTTTGGATGAAATCAATGCTCAGGCTTTGGTTGAATAGGGTGCGTAATGGTGCTGATAGCTCATGCCTGAGTTCATGTAGGACACAGCCAGGGATGTTGTCAGGTCCCATATGCAGGCTGTATTTTTTGCCTTTCAAAAGGCATTAAAGACCTGCTCCCTGGTGATGGGGGGAGGGGGCAGGTGCTGGGAATGTCCTGGTTTACTGATGGGGGAAGGAGGAGTGAAGTTTTCACTGAACCTGTCTGCCAACAGTTTGGCTATATCTATTGGATTTGTGTTCTTGTCCACCAGTTCAGAACAGATTTAGGTGTTTCCTTTGATATTGAGGACGCATGTGAAGAAGGCTTTGTGATTGTCCTTAGTGGATGAGGTCAATTTGGACTCGAAGTTGGCCATAGAGGATTTCACAAGTAACCTTATTCGCTTGTTCAGACAAAGGAAAGATGACTTCCAACTTGGCACCGGCTCATTCTTGGTCCTGGACAGCATTTGTTTCCTTTTATTATAAAATTTGCCTATTGCTGTTGTCCACCAGACAGGTTTACTCTTCCTTGAGGAAGATGATTTTTGGTCCTGTCAGGTACTGCTGAGTCCATGCAGCTATGTAGGTGCTCATATAGTTTTTTGGTATAGGATTGGACATTAGTGTAAAGCTGCTTGTACCTGCTCTCAGGAGACTATAGTCAGCTTTGGAAAAAGGGCGGGTCAGGGGAAATGAAAACTTTGAAAGTGATCGCTTTATGGTCAGATCTTACCAAGGAGGATGACACTGTAGGGGTACTACAGTGGCTACTCATGTTGGTTTGTACCAGGTCCAGGATATTTTCACCTCTCATGGGGGTGTTGACCAGCTGATCCAAAGCACTGGCAAAGTCAAGGAAAATCTGGGCATTCTTGTTAGGGCTAGAATAGGTCTTCAACTCTGTGGTTGGGTGTCTCCTGTGTGTCATACTGTTTCACCAACCTGGAAGTGTGTATGTCTTTGATAAATATTGAAACTCCACCTCCTTTTGGTTTTGTAGCCCTCCGTTTGGGATCTAAAAGTATGGTAGGATGCATAACCTGGTAAGGCTGTAGTGCTCTCTTCAGCTTTGAACCAGGTTTTAGTGACTGCACAAATGTCAGCATACTCCAGGGTGAGGAATGCTTGCAATGAGATCAGTTTCATGAAGACTCGTAGCGTTTCTCAGCATGACCTTTAAATTTCATTTAGACACATTTTTCACATTGGTAATTTTGTCCTCATGACTTTGCCTAAAAAAGGCACTATGTCAGAGGCAAGAGCCTTTGTCAGATCCCTGAAGCCCAGGGGAAACAGATGAAGGGCATCTCTGGCAAATCATCATGGTCAGTCGTTCATGTCTTCCCAGTCTGTCAGGTACTGGATCCCCCTGGAATGACACCAAAAACTAAGCCAATTGTTAAAGTCAGTCAATTTTGTTTGCACTGAGGCATCATTCTGAGTGACGCTAGAATGCTGCTTAAGGCTAGGGACATACCTACCTGGGATACATTCAGTGAGCTCAATCATGTCTCTCGTCATATAGTCCAGAGAGGTATGTCTCCAATCATTCACATCTACATGGTCTATGACATTGTCATAACAGTACTTGTCATTAAGAGGTTTGCTTGTGTGATATGGCAGATTCTATCACCTGACAAGCAACTTACCATGACCTTCGCCTTGTCTAGTCCGGTGAGGGGCACATCTGTGTCTTACGATAGAGTCTCCTATGACAAGTATGTTCGGTTTGTGGCTGGGCCTTAGAGGCTGTGAGACACAGGTATGTGTACTATATGTGGTACTTGATGCTGTGGGCTGTGATGTATGCGTGTGTTTTTGCCTCAGAGGTCTCTTTGTTTAGGTATGTTTTTGTTGAGAACCTCTGCATATGGAAGTGTGTGTTGTACATGTATGGGTGGTGTTAGAGGTGTGGTGATTGTAGTGTTTCTGCAGACAACCTTCTCAGTGCAGACGTACTGACTTGTGATTGAGAAAGTAAGGATTCTAGGCTCTTAATGTAATTGCATCTCTCACATATTGCTTTCCTAGTTGGTAGTAGTAAGAGGTTTGTCTGTGTACAGGAGGTAGCTGCTACACTGTCTCAGGATGCCTATATCAACTAGACTAGCATGAGAAACTATAGAAAATTGTCCATCCATGGTTGTCAGAATTTGTGGAAGACAGGTCAGGGATAGTAGAGTGGGCACTATCTGAGAAGAGTACCTATAGGTGTGAATATGGCTGGATAAAATCAATACAGTAGCTGCAAGGAAGGGGCTCACTTACACTGGAGTGCTGGGAAGGGAAAAATGTAGTTGAGATACCTCGCAAAGGGTTAAAACAGAGCACTGGCAGTGCATAATGCACAAACAAGCACAAACCCATGCAAATGCAGGGTTTAAATACTACAAAAATTAAAGTAAAATAAAAACACTAGAATTGACCAATCAATCCTTGTCCCTGAACTCTTAGCTAAACACCCATATGCCGTACTTGTTCCAACCAGTTCATTTACTACCACAAAGTGCAGGCAAGCCCCAGCCAACACAAGATGGCATAGCAGGAAACACAGGAAAAACACAAACATATGAATAAAGCATAACCTGTAATTCGACTATGCTAAAGATATTTAAACTCTGTTTAGGTCAATTTAACAGAAGAACAGAAACACACTTCAATATAACAGTAGCAAACAGCAGCAAACAGATTTAAACAAATTAACCAATAAAAAAGCTTAAAACTGAGCCCTGTTCCAGCAATCGTCAATCAGATGAGTTCTAACTGCACACTCCTACCACTAGGGTGAAGGGGAACCCTCTCTAACAAAGGATGGCCTGGCTTAGTGTTCAAGTTATACAAACAGAGCTAGATTCAGCAGGTCTGAATCTAGTATATGCTACAGCAGACAAAGTGAACGAATTAAAAAAAAAAACAGATCAAATAAGCAGGCACAATAAGCCTTCAACCAGAAATTCCCAGCTCAGAAGGGCAGAATCTAGCCTCTCCTCCCACAACAGTGTAGTCCACAAACCTTCTTAATGCAAAATAACTGGCCTGAATCCCAAGTGCTTAAACCAGAGCTAAGATACTTTTAGAATAACAGACACACTAAGCCTTCAACCAGCAATTCCCAACTTAGAAGGATGTAAACTACCTCTCCTGCCACAAGAGTATAGATCACAAACCTTCCTAATGTAAAAACTGGCCTGAAGCCTAAGTGTTTAAACTAAAAGGCTTAGAATAAGAGTTACAATTTAATCAGGCTACTAACATGCAAAAGACTGCAGCAGAATAAATGCAGCTGAATACTTTTAAGAACAAGCAGCAAAAGCAAAATAAATTAATAAGCAGGAAGAAACACAAATACAGTAAAAGCAGCTGAATAAAGTGCAATCTTTTTAGGTTAAGTGGGAAGGGAGGAAACAAGATAATTCATGGTTGAGAAGCTAAGGGGGTAGGGCCTTCCCAAATGACCTCTTTGTACTTAGTAGAATGAGCTGATGAGATGGGACTGGGGGGACTGTCCAAAATGAGCTTTATAGTAGGGGCGGGCTACTCAAAAGCCACCAAATTTAAGAACACAACATGAACTGAGCAAGTGGGTGGAAAAATGCAGCCAGAGATCAGCAATATTCAGTGAAGCAGGCCAAACAAACATTTCAGCTAAAGAGAGATATTTCTAAATAAAAGAGCAATGCTGTTTCTCAGCTCCTCCCACTAATTTACTGATTTTATTCACTGTTTGCAAAGGAATTATTTGCTAACTTTTTAACTGACCCTAGCCAAGAGCTCTTAAAACTCCAACAGAACAGAAAACTTAAAACAAAACAAATGTAATACTAGAATAAGATACAAAATAGAAGTGATCAAACCTTAAATGAAAAGCTTCAATTCAAAATAACAAGCAGCCAGAGACCAGCAATATTCACAGCAGATAAAGTATTAGGACAAGTAAATATAGATTTGGCTACAGGACCAGACAGAATAGGTAAGAAATTTATAAAAATTTAAGGGACTAACAAAAAATATATATTTAAGATTTTGAATGAATGGTTTTAGTTACAAAGAATTACGTAGTAGAATACATAAATCCATACGGAGGAAAGAAGATAGAAAACAATTAACAAAAAACAGAGACCAATAGCACAGAATAATAAGACTTATGAAAATACAAGAGCGATTTTAAACTAAAATGGAAAATATTATGGAAGATAGCATATATACTATAAAGGGAAAGCGTTGTCAAAACGTATCAATGATAGAGAAATTGTGTAGGATATTATTAACAGAAAAAAAGCAGCGAAAATCATGATACAAGACCTTAAGGCATTTGACACAAGTGGACATAACTTATGGGTAATAATGAAAGAATATAATACCAATGAGATAAGTAAAAATACTTGTAAATGGATGGTTAAGACAAGAGGTACATATGAAGAGGGGTGAAAGACAGGGATGTCCAATGAGTTTAACACTCTATGCATTAATTATGAATGTGATAGCATTTTAAATAAATTACAGAATGAAGGAGGCAGGGTATATAACATCTGAAGGGTTAAGAATCCCAATTCTGTTAACATATGTAGATGATGATATAATAATTACAAACAAAATCAAAATTTGGATAAAAGAAATACTACTTTGCACAAATGAGTATCTAGAGATGATGGGGTGACTTTAAATAAAGAGAAAATTAAAGGTTTAGGTGATATAGTAAAGATTAGGGGTATTATATTTTACAACAAATGAAATTTCTGTGTTAGGTATAATATTTGGGAATAACGATGCAAGTGGCATTCAATGGGAAAAACAACAGAAGAAATAAAACAAACCTGTCGTTTCTGGAGAATATAAAAAATTATGAGTCAGAGAAAAAGGTTTACTCGATAAATTCAGTGCTGATAGGAAAGTAGCATACTTAGCAAAAGTATTTATGTTGCCAACAGTATTTGTGAAGGAATTGTTGCAGATATTTTTTCATTTATAAGGGGTTCTAGATTAAACTCAGTAGAAAGAGAACTTTTGTAAATAAAGGAGGAGGATTAGGGTTAATTAACCCAGTGGTATATGCTGCTTCATTAAATTTGAACCAAGTGTTAAAGTGGATAAATGAAAAAGATGAGAGACTACTAATAAAACTGTATAAATATAATGATAAACTTTGGGGTACGGTAAAAAAAAGAGAAAGCGCATAAATAAGGAAATAAAATAGTACCAAGAAATTTTTTTTGCAGAAAATAAAAATTGATGATATAGAAAAGAGAAAAATACAGTAAAAGAATGTAATGATGAAACATTACTACATAAAACCATGGGAAAATCTACCAAATTAAAAAATGTAAGCTATAAAAATAAGAAGCAAATTGTGTAATCAGAAAAAAAGAATATAAAGTTTTTTTGTGTATACTGGTAATAGATAAATTGCCATTAGAAGGAACTATGCCATATAAGAAGAAAGTGACAGAATATGTTTACATTGTCAAGAAGAAGAAACTATACATGTTTGTGAAATGTAAAAAGTTATAGGGAAAACTACATAAAGAAGATTTTTAAGATATAAAAGAAGTGGATAAAATGAACATGAATATGATTAAATATGGATATTATAAGAACAGAAGTTAAGAATGTGTTAAAAGAATAGAGAAATTATTTTATGTTATATGAGTTATATTGAATGAAAGAATAAATTAAATTATGTTTAATGGTAAAGAGATTTCAGCAACAATATTAAGCAAAAAAGTTATTGAAAAGGAGTGAGGGTCTAACAGGGATAAAAATAAAGTATGATTGTGTAAAAAGATTTGTGTGTGTATATATCTATATATATATATATATATATATATATATATATATATATATATATATATATATATACACACACACAAACACATACAGTACATATACAAATATATATATATATATATATATATATATATATATATATACACACACATACACACACACACATATATGCACTTGTTAATATTTGTAACTAAGTATTTTGTAAAAAAAAAAAAAAGTTATTTTTTTGTATATAAACAAAGGAGCCCTACTCTTTTTGATATGTGCTATAGGATCTTTTACATCCACCTGTGTTACAAGCAACTCAGGCAAGTAGGGCCTTGGTTTAATGTCTCATCCGAAGAATGGCACACTCAGGAGTAGCACTCCCCTTATGCTGCACTGGAATGTCAGCAGTCGAGCTGCATGGTGTGGGAATAATAACACAGCCTTTGGCACAGTGTGCAACCTGTTATGCCACTGACACTGCACATCCACATGCACTTGGCATCATAAAATTAAGATATACACAAAAGAGGCACTACTTAGCTTTTGAAAATGTCATAAAAATAAATGTACATTAAAATACACCATTTTATGAAATCTACCATGTAAAACTGCAAAACTCAGCTTCATATCAAATGGTTGAAATAATAAGGCATTCTTTGATTATAACAATGAATATCTACAAGAAAATCCTGCACAAACTTCACAGTAAGCAAATACATATGTCAGTGCACTATGGATAAACAAACATCCTGAAATTTATATATAACAACTGCTGCCACAAATAAGAGCAATAACTCCAATTCCATAGGGTCATACAATGTACTAAATAGATTCTACTACAAAATCAAAAAAATCTTAACTAAACCATTATTAGCTGCGTTAAACAAAAAGTACAGTTTTGTACCTACCATAAATGTAGATGTTCGAGGATCCACATTGCTGCAGTCCTAACTATTGGGTAGTCCGCTGTCCAGTCGGCCCGAATACCAAAGTATATGGCTGACGTCGGTCAGGGCGCATTAGACTGACGTCAGTACGTCAGGGTACTAATGCGCATGACCGACGTCATATCCTCAGTCTTTTCTTGCCCCAGATGTCAGAAGACCCTGAAAAGATAAGGCCAAAAACCAAAAACTCCCAACATACCTGCATCAAAATATATACATATATATATACAGAATATACAAAAATAGCAAAATATATCCTCACCTGCACAACCACCCCTAAACACAGAGGGGAAGGAGGGAGGGTAAATTGGACTGCAGCAATGTGGATCCTCGAACATCTACATTTATGGTAGGTACAAAACTGTACTATGTTCTTCATTCCACATTGCTGCAGTCCTAACTATTGGGTAGAATCCCAAAGCAGAGGTAAGGGAGGCTGGCAAATCATAAGGAAGCAGGAACTGACAACATGCCTTGCAAAATAGCAGTGGCAAAACCAGCCCTAGACTTAGAGTAGAGAGGAAGGTGATAATGCTTAGAGAAAGTATGCACTGAACTCCAAGTAGCTGCCTCCAAAATATCCTTAGTTGCCACCCCTTAGAAATGCTGTTGAAGTGGCAGTAGCCCTAGTGGAATGAGGCCTAATCCCAGCTGGAATTTCCTTGCCATGATGGGAATAACAAAATGAAATGCAACACCCAATCCATCTAGAAATAGTTTGTTTTGACACAGGCTTGCCCTGAGAACTCAAAGCAAAAGAAATAAACAACTGCTGAGACTGCCTAAAATCTTTAGTCCTGCTCAAATAATAACGCAATTGCCTGTGTACATCTAAAGTGTGCAAAATCTTTTCCCCTTTATTTTGGGGATCTGCATAAAAAGTAGGCAAATGAATAGTTTGGTTTAAAGCCACACTAGAAACCACCTTAGGCATAAAGGAAGGATTAGTACGTAATGATACCCTGTCCTTATGGAAAATCAAAAAAGGCTCAACCGCCATAAGGGCCTGCAATTCAGAAACCCTTCTTGCAGAAGTAATGGCCAACAAAAAAGCAGTCTTCCAAGACAAGTATTTCAATTCAGCAGTAGCCGCAGGCTCAAAAGGTTGTAGAGTAAGTTTCTCCAACACAAAATTGAGATCCCAAGCAGGAGTAGGAGCTCTACGTGGGGGTCTTATATTCTTTGCCCCTCTAAGAAATTGCTTGAACAAAGGATGCGAAAACAATGGTGGGTCACAATCATAGTGAGCTGAAATTGCTGCAAAATGAATCTTAATGGAAGAGAAAGACAAACCTTTGTCCAATAACTCAGTAAGATATTGAAGAGCCACACTCAAATTTGGCTCCGAAATCTCCAAATTGTTTGCTGCACTCCAAAATAAAAATCTCTTCCATTTCTCTGCGTACACTTTTCTTGTACTAGGTCTCCTGGCTTCCATAATCACATTTAAAACTTGTTGAGGAAGTTGAGACCTGCTGCCTTTCAAAACAGAATATGCCAAGCTGTTAGATGAAGAGAGTGAAGTTGGACATTGAGCAGGTGACCTTCTCTCTGAGACAACAGGTGTGGAATCAAGGGTAAAGGCCATGGAGGCTTCTTTACCAGACTCCTCAGTAATGGGTACCAGTGCTGCCGAGGCCAATCTGGAGCTATTAAAATCATCCTTGGCTTGTCTTGTCTGACCTTTAGAAGCACTTTTGGAAGAAGAGGCAGAGGTGGAAAGCATACACATGAAGATTTTTCCAACTGAAAGAAAGAGCGTCCACTTTCCAAGCTGTGTGATGAAACTTCTTTGTGCAAAACTTTGGCAGCTGGTTGTTTAGTGGAGAAGCGAACAGATCTATGTCTGGAGTTCCCCATGACACTGTCAATTTTTGAAATACATGAAGATCCAGTTTCCACTCGTGGGGATCCATGATTTGTCTGCTTAACACATCTGCTAAGGAGTTCTGTGCTCCCGGCAGAAACCTTGCCTGAAGAGTTAGTTGCAAGCTGAGCGCAGTCTCCCATAAAATCATTGCTTGCCTGCACAATGGGTAAGAATGTGTTCCCCCTTGTTTGTTGATGTACCACATGACAGTTGTGTTGTCTGTTAGAATCAACACCTGCCCTGGAAGAAGTAACTCCTTGAAAGCCATTAATGCAAACTGGACTGCTAACATCTCTTTCATGTTGATATGTAGATGCTGTAGTCTGGCAGGCCACTTGTCTTGTATCCACTTTCCATTTAGATGAGCTCCCAAGCAATGTCTGAGGCATCTGTCGTTAGAATCTGACTCGCCTCTGGCCGGGTCACAGAGAGTCCCTTGTTTAGGTGACATTCCTGAGCCCACCACAAAAATTCCTTTTGAATGCAAGGTATTATTTGAATGACAGTGTCCAAATCCTGGCAGTGCTGTGTCCATACATTTTTGAGATACCATTGTAGCTTCCTCATATGCAGTTTGGCATTGGGAAGCACCAGAATACAAGATGCCATGAACCCTAAGGCTTGAAGGACTGTCCTTGCAGTCAGCCCGGACTGGAGAGATAGTTGATGGAAGTAACTGGAAAGATTCTTTTGTTTGTCCGGGGTTAAAAAGGCCATCTGGGCTGCTGTATTCAGTCTCACACCCAGAAAGCACATGTCTTGAGAGGGTACTAGACTGGACTTTATTTCGTTCACAGAATACCCTAGGCATCTTAGCACTGCTATGACATATTCCAGATGCTGTAGAAGGTTTTTCTTTTCTTGAGCCAGAATCAGGCAGTCGTCCAAGTAAGGGTAGATTTGAATCCCTTTTAGCCTGAAGTAAGCTATCACTGGAGCCAGAACCTTCGTGAATACTCTGGGCGCAGTAGATAAGCCAAAGGGCAATGCAGAGAACTGATAATGAGAACTTCCAGCTCGAAAACGCAGATACTTTCTGCAACTTAATCTTATAGGCACATGAAGGTAAGCTTCCTTGAGATCTAAAGTTACCATCCAGTGATCTTTGCCCAGTAAAGGTAAAAGCTGTTGTAACGTCAACATTTTGAACTTGGGAATGTCCAGAAAAGTGTTGAGGATAGATAAATCCAAAATTGGTCTCCACGTGTTCCCCTTCTTTGGTACTAGGAACAGGCGAGAATAAAATCCTAGGCCCCTTTCTGGCACAGGAACTGGCTGAATGGCCCCTATTTGGAGTAACAGAGAAATTTGCTTGTGCGCCTCTTGTCTTTGTAGAGGAGGAATGTCTGGCATGCCTTTGAAAGGAGGCAAGGTATGGAAATAAAACCTGTAACCGTGGTGAATGATATCCAGAACCCATCTGTCTTGGGTAATTAAATCCCAATTTTCTTTGAAAAGAGACAGCCTTCCTCCCAACGGTGCTGCCAGGCGAGAATGAACTGGCAGCTGAAAAGGCAGGTCATTGGGTCTGCTTACGAAAGGACTGACCCCTGCCCTCACCAGAAGTCTGAGCAGGTGAACTCCCTGTCCTAGGCCTAAAGGAACCCTGAGCTCTGCCCCTACCACGCCTAGACCTACCCCTAGACTGGGAATCATAAGCAGGATAAGTCCAACCCTTAGCAGGCCAATTTCTACTAAACTTCGGAGGCTGTACCTGCAAAAAATCTTTAACAGTTTGCATAGATTTAGCCTTGTCCTCCATTTTCTTCAAAACTGCTTCCACAGGTGAACCAAACAACACATCAGATTGCAAAGGAGCATCCAAAATTCTTGTCTTAACATGCTCAGCTAAATTCTGATCTCTCAACCAGGCGTGCCTACGAAGAACAGAACCAGTGGCAGCCACCCTGGAGGAGGCCTGTACAGCATCAAAACCACATTGCAAGGAATGTTTACCCACCTGTTCAGACACATGAACTAAATCCTGCAACTCTTTACAGTCAATACCTTCCGCTAGAGCATCCACCTTAGATTTCAACTGTGAAAGAAGATAATTCTGATATTTTAACATGTGGAACTGGCAATTCAACGCCCTCATGGCTAAAGTGGAAGAAGTATACACTTTCTTTCCCCATCTATCCAAAGCCCTTGCCTCTTTATCAGGAGGGACAGGATTTTTAACAACTGAGGCCTTTACACCTTTAGGCCCCTGAGAGACAGTTTCGGGTCTGCCCTAGGACTCTTAAAAGATACTTATGAGCTTCAGGCACCCTATAATATCTATCCGGTTTAACAGGGCAGGAGGCAAAGAATCAGGATTCAGGGAAGCCTCTGCAAAAACATCTTCCACCACATTCAAAACAGGAGGTATAGCTAAAGGCCTATGCTGGGGTAAAACAAGAACTCCCTAAGCCTTTTCCTGGAATCAGGGAAATCTTGGCCTTCCCATTTAAAATGCTCCCTCATGGAATGCAAAGTCTCTGAAAATGAAAAATCCTCAGGAGGAGAAGCTGACGGAGTAGAATCATCCACATCAGAATCAGAATAAGGAGGGAACTCCTGCAAGTCTTCAGCCGAAGACTCAGAAGCCTCGAGCATTGCTCAAAACTCTCAAGCTCAGGTTCCACCCTAGGCCTCTTATCAGGAGGGGGCATAGAACCCCTTATCATAGTAATCAAATCCTCTGCCATTTTAAGCATATGTTTCTTAGGCAAAGACCCTGAAGCGGTAGGAGAAACCCCCACTGAAGCAAAACTTGGCCTGCCCCTTAAGGAAGCCTTGGAAACAGAAGGGGAGGCCCTAACCACCTTAGGAAGTGAGGGAAGAACAGCCACCTGAGAAGCCCCCTCAGCCTGGCCTACTTCCTGAGAGGAAACATCCTGTAACAGTAAAGTCTCTCCCTGAGACTCCAAAGAAACACCTGGCAAAACCTCCGGCTCCACTGAGCCCTCTAAAGAACCGACGTCTGGGACTGTCGGTTCTTCCGCTCTAGGCTTTGCTGTTTTGTCCTTGCGTTTTTTAGCCGAAGCCGGTGTCGGAACATCCGACGGCATTTTACAGTTACAACGCTTCCCAAACACTAACCTGGCACAGTCTAACCTTCTCTTAATAGTGCGTTTGTTAAATCTAGCACAAGAACGGCATCCAACAACGTCGTGCTCAGGCCCTAAACAAGGTATACACAAAGTATGGTAATCCCTATGAGGTATCTGCTTCCCACAAGAAATACAGTTATTCACTTTTTCTGACATCCGGTTAAATACTGAGGCAAGAAAAAACCAAAATATTCCCCAACGGGGTACTTAGCCAACTTTGATTCGGTCTGAAACTCTGGCTTCAGAAATTTTCAGAACGCCAACCTGCACTCGCAAAATTGCTTCTGCATCGGACCATGCGGCAAAAAAGACTGAGGATATGGCGTCGGTCATGCGCATTAGTACCCTGACGTACTGACGTCAGTCTAATGCGCCCTGACCGACGTCAGCCATATACTTTGGTATTCGGGCCGACTGGACAGCGGACTACCCAATAGTTAGGACTGCAGCAATGTGGAATGAAGAACATTATTAGCAACAAACATGCCCCTAATTGAGGGCGACAGCCTGTCAGAAGGTGCATATCAGGTCTATGCAATGTTATATCCATTGCACAAATCAGAGACCCATAATGGAACTTTCTACAAATGATACAAGGTAACTACTTCTTTTAGATATGGAATATTACAAGTCTGTTAAGAGGACAGCTTGACTTTTGAATTTCATGGCATTCTTTGAAGAGGTTACAGTAACACTCCCAAAGGGCTAACAGTATATGATGCTTATCTTCATGTACTAGGGCATTCAACAAAAAGTACAGTTGTGTACACCTACCATAAAGGTAGATGTTCGAGTGTCTTCACTGTTGCAGTCATAACTGTAGGGTGTTCCTGCCGGCAGGCAGCCCGAGGTCGGCCAGAATCCCAAAGTCTGGGTCCGGTGTCGGCTGTACCAGCAAGTACCCTGACGTCAGAACGCAGAGGTATAAAGCTGACAGCCGACGCCATCTTCTCCAGCCTTTCTTGCCCCAGATGTCAGAAGTCCCCCAAAATAACCAAAAGGTGTCCAAAAAGGAAACACAAATACACCACAAAAGAAGAGGAAGATAGAAGAAGCAAAAAATAAGAGGGGATTGGTGGGAGGGAAACACCGACTGCAACAGTGAAGACACTCGAACATCTACATTTATGGTAGGTGTACACAACTGTACTATGTTCTTCGTGTTTCACTGTTGCAGTCATAACTGTAGGGTGGAATCCCAAATCTGTGATGAGGGAGGAGGTTATGCAGAAGGGGCAGCCAGAAGACCCTGCAAGACAGCAGAGGCAAAACCTGCCCTAGACTTAGAATACAAAGGGAGATTATAGTGCTTAGAAAAAGTATGCACTGAACTCCAAGTGGCAGCTTCCAAAATGTCCTTGGTAGGAACTCCTCTGAGAAAAGCTGCTGAAGTGGCAGCAGCTCTAGTAGAATGACGTCTAACAGTACCTGGAATCTGCTTCCCAAAGTGAGAGCAACAAAACCTTATCCCATGGGCAATCCATTTAGAAATAGTTTGTTTAGAGATAGCCTTGCCTAGAGAACTGGAGGCATAACAGATAAGCAACTGATCAGATTTTCTGAAATCTTTAGTTCTGTCCAGGTAAAACCGTAATTGTCTATGTACGTCCAATGAATGCAAAATCCTTTCCCCTTTGTTTTGAGGATTTGGAAAGAAAGTAGGAAGGTGAATAGTCTGATTTAAAGCCACTTTAGAAATCACCTTAGGCATAAATGTAGGATTGGTCCTCAAGGCAACTCTGCCTTGGTGGAAGATAAGGTATGGTTCCACAGCCATGAGAGCTTGCAACTCTGACACCCTTCTGGCAGAAGTCAAAGCTAATAAAATAGCTGTCTTCCAGGATAGGAACTTGATATCCGAAGCAGCAGCAGGCTCAAAGGGAGGTAAAGTAAGTTTTTCCAAAACATAATTAAGATCCCAAGCAGGAACAGGAGGAGTTCTAGGAGGTCTTAAATTCTTAGCCCCTCTCAAGAATTGTCTCACCAGCAGGTGAGAGAAGATGGGGGGATCAGTGTTGTAATGAGCTGAGATAGCAGAAGCATGGATTTTAATGGAAGAAAAGGAGAGGCCTTTAAGCAAAAGGTCTGAGAGATAAAGTAAAATGGAAGAAATGTCAGGCAAAAGAGGATCAGAACCTCGATCCCGCATCCAAATGCAAAATCTTTTCCATTTAGTAGCATAAGATTTTCCAGTGCTAGGGCGCCTAGCTTCTAAGAGAACATCCAAAACTTGTTTGGGAAAAGCAGAAGGAATCAAAGGCCCTTGTAGAGCCAAGCTGCTAGGCAAAGAGTCTTGATTTGAGAGTGTAGCATCTGACCCTGATGCTGAGACAGTAGAGAAGGAAACAGAGGCAGAATCCATGGAGGTTCCAAGAACAGGTGTCTTAAAGTTGGATACCAAAACTGCCGAGGCCAATTTGGAGCTATCAAAATGATAATCTTGGGTTTGTCCTGTTTTATTTTCAGTAACACCAGAGGCAGAAGAGGAAGAGGAGCGAAGGCATATCCCGAAAGATTCCTCCAGCTGAAAGACAGGGCATCCACTTTCCAAGCTGTTTTGTGGAAGGACCTGGTGCAAAAGAGAGGCAGCTGATGATTGAGATGGGATGCAAACAGATCTATCTGAGGGCAACCCCAAACTGCCATAATCCTGCTGAATAAGTTGGGGTCCAGCATCCATTCGTGAGGATTCAAAAGATTTCTGCTTAGGCTGTCTGCTAAGAGATTCTGTTTTCCTGGAATGAATTGAGCTTGAAGATGCAGATTCAGATTTAGAGCTGTGTCCCATAAACTCATGGCTAGTCTGCAAAGGGGGTATGAGTGAGAGCCTCCCTGCTTGTTTATATACCACATGACTGTGGTATTGTCTGTGTGAATCAGAAGATGTCCTGGTTGCAAAAGATTCTGGAAGGCTAGAAGAGCATTTTGGACTGCCAACATTTCCTTCAAGTTGATGTGCCAGGGAAGATGCTTCTTTGTCCAATAGCCCTGCTGGCAATTGTTTAGGTAATGAGCTCCCCAAGCATAATCCGAGGCGTCTGTGGTTATGATCTGAGCAGGATGAGGTAGACGAAAGGGATTCCCTTCGTTTAAAGCACAAGCCCTGGACCACCAGAGGAACTCTTTTTGGAGGCAGGGAATCAGAGGTATTATTGTTTCCAGGCTGTGGTAATGCTGAGACCATACACTCTTTAGGTATCATTGAAGTTTTCTCATATGAAGCCTTGCATTTGGGATCAACAGGATGCAAGAAGCCATGTAGCCCAATGCCTGCAGGAATTTCCTTGCAGTGAGCTGATTTAAAGTAGCCAAGGTCTTGAAAATTGATGCCAGCTGTACTTGCTTTTCTGGAGTAAGGAAGGCCCTTTGTAAGCTTGTGTTTAGAAGAGCTCCCAAAAAGATCATTTGTTGAGAGGGGATCAAATGTGACTTTTTTGTGTTCACTGAGAATCCCAGTAGTAGGAGAAAACGCTGAACAAACTGCAGATGTTGAAGTAAAAGATCCTTGCTGTCCGCCTGAATAAGGCAGTCGTCCAGATAGGGGTAAATTTGAATCCCTTGGAGTCTGCAATAAGCTACTACTGGAGCCAGACACTTGGTAAAGACTCTGGGCGCAGTAGATAAGCCGAAGGGCAGTACAGAGAATTGAAAGTGTCTCGAACCTGCCTTAAATCTGAGATATTTTCTGCGTTCTTGTCTGATAGGAATGTGTAAATAGGCTTCCTTCAAGTCCAATGTCACCATCCAAGCATCCTGGGAGAGCATGGGAAGAAGTTGTTGCAGAGTAAGCATCTTGAATTTTGGAATCTCCAGAAAGGTATTTAATACTGAGAGGTCCAGAATAGGTCTCCATGAGTTTTGTTTCCTTGGGACCAAAAATAGTCTTGAGTAAAAACCTTTTCCCATCTCTGGAAGTGGAACAGGTTCTATGGCTCTCATGGCCAATAAAGCGTCCACTTGATTTAAGGCCTCTGACCATTGATGTTTTGGCAGATCCGGCTAACCCAAAGACCTTGGCAGAGTATGAAAGTGGAATTTGTAGCCCCTTAAAATCACGTCTAAAACTCATTTGTCCTGGGTAATATGAGTCCAATTTTGGTAGAAAAGGGAAAGTTTTCCTCCGAGGGGGGCTTCCAGGCAAGGAGGACCTGTAGCCCAACAGAGAGAGTCATTGGGTCTGCTTCTTTTGTGATTGAGGTCTGTCTTCTCCCCTTCTAGGTGAAGAAGCAGTCCATTGTCTGGACCTGTAAGAGGCCTGAGGCTGCCCCCGACCTCTGGAGCGTCTATATCTTCCCCTTTGAGGCCTGTCAGACGTGGGAAAGGACCAATTTTTGGAGGGCCAATTTCTAGAAAATCTAGGAGGCTGAACTTGTAAAAAATCTTTAACAGTCTGCATAGATTTTGCTTTTTCTTCCATCTTTTAATAACCTCCTCAGCCTTGGATCCAAATAAAACATCATGCTGAACAGGGGCATCTAACAGTTTAGCCTTAACCTGCTCAGGTAAATTCTGCTCACGAAGCCAAGCATGTCTCCTGATAACAGTACCAGAGGCTGCGGCCCTGCAAGAAGCTTCCAAGGCATCAAAACCACAATGTAAACTATGTTTGCTAACTTGTTCAGTTGCATGCAATACATCCTGTAATTCCTTGTCCTCTGCACATGCAGGAAAGGTAGAGAGCCTTTGCTTTAAAACAGACAAAAGAAATTGCTGATACTTGAACATGTGAAAAGTACAGTTTTGTACCTACCATAAATGTAGATGTTCGAAGATCCACATTGCTGCAGTCCTTTCACTTGGGTAGTCCGCTGTCCTCGGTCGGCCCGAATATCAAAGTATAAGGCTGACGTCGGTCAAGGCGCATTTGACTGACATCAGGACGTCAGGGAATAAATGCGCATGACCGACGTCATATCCTCAGTCTTTTCTTGCCCCAGATGTCAGAAGACCCTAAAAATAAAGGTCAAAACCAAAAGACAGCAAACAACCAACCAACCACCCTTGCACTAACTATATGTACAATATATACAATATACACATTATGTACAACCCAACCCACACAACCACCTCTAACTGTAGAGGGGAAGGAGGGAGGATTGACTGCAGCAATGTGGATCTTCAAACATCTACATTTATGGTAGGTACAAAACTGTACTATGTTCTTCATCTCACATTGCTGCAGTCCTTACACTTGGGTAGAATCCCAAAGCAGAGGTAAGGGAGGATGGCTAACTACAGGAAGCAGGAGCTGCCAAAATGCCCTGCAAAACAGCAGTGGCAAAACCAGCCCTGGATTTAGAGTAAAGTGGCAGGTGATAATGCCTAGAGAAAGTATGCACTGAACTCCAAGTAGCTGCCTCCAAAATATCCTTGGTTGCCACACCCTCAAAAAGCTGTTGAAGTGGCAGTAGCCCTAGTGGAATGAGGCCTAATCCCAGCTGGAACTTCCTTGCCATGATGGGAGTAACAGAAAGCAATGCAAAACCCAATCCACTTAGAAATAGTTTGTTTTGACACAGGCTTGCCCTGAGAACTCAAAGCAAAAGAAACAAACAACTGCTGAGACTGCCTGAACCCTTTAGTTCTGTCCAAATAATAACGCAACTGCCTGTGTACATCTAAAGTGTGCAAAATCTTTTCCCTTTATTTTGGGGATTTGCATAAAAGTAGGCAAATGAATAGTTTGGTTTAAAGCCACACTAGAAACCACCTTAGGCATAAAGGAAGGATTAGTACGTAATGATACCCTATCCTTATGGAAAATCAAGAAAGGCTCAACCGCCATAAGGGCCTGCAATTCAGAAACCCTTCTTGCAGAGGTAATTGCCAACAAAAAAGCAGTCTTCCATGATAAATATTTCAACTCAGAAGTAGCTGCAGGCTCAAAAGGTTGTAGAGTGAGTTTCTCCAACACAAAATTGAGATCCCAAGCAGGAGTAGGAGCTCTACGTGGGGGTCTTATATTCTTTGCCCCTCTAAGAAATTGCTTGAACAAAGGATGAGAAAACAATGGTGGGTCACAATCATAGTGAGCCGAAATTGCTGCAGCATGAACCTTAATAGAAGAGAAAGACAAACCTTTGTCCAGTAACTCAGTAAGATATTGAAGAGCCACACTCAAATTAGGCTCAGAAAAATACAGTTTTGTACCTACCATAAATGTAGATGTTCGAGGATCCACATTGCTGCAGTCCTAACTATTGGGTAGTCCGCTGTCCAGTCAGCCCGAATACCAAAGTATATGGCTGACGTCGGTTAGGGCGCATTAGACTGACGTCAGTACGTCAGGGTACTAATGCGCATGACCGACGTCATATCCTCAGTCTTTTCTTGCCCCAGATGTCAGAAGACCCTAAAAAGACAAGGCCAAATATACCTGCACCAAAAATATGTACAATATATACAAAATTACCAGCATATAACCTCACCTACACAAAGTACAGTTTTGTACCTACCATAAATGTAGATGTCCGAACTGGATAGCATCTGCAGTCATAACAAGTGGGTTGTCCTGTCGTCAGGCAGCCCTGCAGTCGGCCGGATTCCAAAGTCCCGGTCCCGCCTTCGCTGATGTCGCACTCCACCCGACGTCATCTCTGTTGGTCTTCGGGTATAAAAGCATCAGCCGACGCCATTTTCCTCAGTGTTTCTTGCCCCAGATGCCAGTAGCCCTCTTGCAGGCTAAAATTTGGATAGATGCCAATGTTTCCAAATAGATAGAGGTAAACACAACAATAAGCATATATGTACATATATACAAACAAATACACCATAAAAGACTCCCCCCCAACAGCTAGCTATTAGGAGGGTAAACACCCTAGGAGTAGCACAGACGGGAAGGGGGGGGGCTAATCCTGACTGCAGATGCTATCCAGTTCGGACATCTACATTTATGGTAGGTACAAAACTGTACTATGTCCTTCATGGATGCATCTGCAGTCATAACAAGTGGGTAGAATACCATAGCCAACTACGGGAGGAGGATAAAAGTAGATTATGGTGTGTTTAGGATCCCTTGCAGTACAGCAGTGGCAAACCCTGCTCGGGATCCGGAATATAGAGGCAAATTATAATGCTTGGCAAATGTATGCACGGAGGTCCAAGTAGCCCAATAATGTCTTTGGTTGCCACTCCTCGTAAGAAGGCTGTGGTAGTGGCTGTTGCCCTTGTAGAATGAGGTCTTATGTTCTGTGGAATTGGTTTTCCATGGAAGGAGTAACAGTATCGTATGCAATTTCCTATCCATTTGGAGATTGTCTGTTTGGAAATAGCTTTTCCTTCCCTTCCTGTTGCATAGGCTACAAAAAGTTGGTCAGTCTTTCTGCTATTTTTGTTCTGTCCAAGTAGTAGCGTAGCTGTCTATGTACATCCAAGGTATGCAGTATTCTTTCCCTCTGTTTTGTGGGTTGGGAAAGAAGGTAGGTAGGTGGATTGCCTGGTTTAAAGATACTCTGGATACCACCTTGGGCATAAATGTAGGATTAGTCCTCATGGACACTCTATCTTGGTGGAAGATTAGGAAGGGTTGCACTGCCATTAAGGCCTGTAGTTCTGAAACCCTCCTTGCTGAAGTAATTGCCAGTAGGAAAGCAGTTTTCCATGACAGGTGTTGTAGGTCTGCTGTTGCTGCTGGTTCAAAGGGTGATAGTGTCAACTTTTCTAGCACAAAGTTTAAATCCCAAGCTGGTAATGGTGGTTTCCTTGGAGGTTTTACATTCTTGATTCCTCTGAGGAACTGCCTGAGCAAAGGGTGCGAAAAACAGGTGGATCAAAGCTGTATTCTGCTGAAATAGCTGATGCATGTATCTTGATGGAGGAGTAGGACAAGCCTGAATGAAGAAGTTCGCCAGATACTCCAGAATGTTAGGCATATCTATGTTTGACACATCTTTTCCTCTTTCCGTACTCCAAATGACAAACCTTTTCCATTTTCCAGCATAGTTCCTTCTTGTTGAAGGTCTGCGTGCTTCAAGAATAATGTCTTTAACTCTTTGGGAAAGTTCTGGATTAGCTGCTGCTATGTGATGTTCCATGCAGTCAGTTGCAGCGTTTTAGGTTTGGATGTATGATGCTGTAGTTGTTCTGAGTTAACATCAAAGGCATCAGGGTATTGGCCACATATTGTTCGAGACATGCTCTTCAGTAGTGGGTACCAGTGTTGTCTTGGCCAGTTTGGAGCTATCAGGATTATCCTTGGACGTTCTTCCTTGATTTTTAGTAGTACCTTGTGTATCAAAGGAAGAGGTGGGAATGCATATGCTGTTAGGCCTTTCCAGTTGAAGGAGAGTGAGTCCACTTTCCATGCTAGTGGGTGGAATGTCCTTGTGCAGAATTTTTGAGCTGGTGATTGAGAGGTGATGCGAATAGGTCTATCTGTGGCATTCCCCATTTCTTTGAGATGGTCTTGAAGATGTCCGGTGCAGCTTCCATTCGTGGGCATCCAAGTGGTTCTGCTTAATATGTCTGCTAGAGTATTGTCTTTCCCCGTACAAATATTGCCTGTAACTGAATGTTGTAGCTGAGTGCCAGGGTCCACAGCTCCAAGGTCATTCTGCATAGGGGTATGAATGAGTGCCTCCCTGTTTGTTGATGTACCACATGACTGTGGTGTTGTCTGTCCTTATCATCAACTGGCCCTCTTTGAGGAATGGTTTGAACTTTTGGATTGCCAGTTTTACTGCCAGCATTTCTTTTAGATTGATGTGCAGGTGAAGTTGATCCTGTGTCCACAATCCTTGCACGCATTTGTCCAGCATGTGGGCCCCCATCCTAGGTCTGAAGCGTCTGTTGTGATGGTCTGGCTTGGTTGACATCTGCGAAAGGGTAGGCCTGGGTTTGACTGGCAAGCCTGAGCCCACCATAGGAACTCCTGTTTTAAGCATGGAATTAGTGGGATTTCTGTTTCTAGACTGTGTCTGTGTTGGGACCATAAATTCTTTAGGTACCACTGTAGTTTCCTCATATGTAGTCTGGCAAATGGGACCAAGATTATGCATGATGCCATGAAGCCCAAGGCCTGCAGAACTTTTCTTGCTGTTAACTTGTTCAGTTTTGTTAGTGCCAAGAAGTAAAGAGGAAGTTCTTTTTGTTTTTCTGTAGTCAGGAATGCCATTTGTTGTACTGTGTCCAATTCCGCGCCAAGAATGTCCTTGTTTGGGATGGTATCAGCCTTGACTTTTGTAAATTGACTGTGTATCCCAGTCCTTGTAGCAAGTAAATGACCCTTTGTAAATCTGTTGTCAGCTTGCTTTTGTTGTCCCCTTGTAGCAGGCAGTCGTCCAGGTATGGGTAAATTTGAATTCCCTGTAGTCTGCAATGGGCAATTACTGATGCCAGGCATTTTGTGAATACTCTGGGCAGTAGATAAGCCAAAGGGCAATGCTGAGAATTGATAGTGCTCTGATCCTGCAAGAAATCTGAGGTATCTTCTGCAGATTGGTCGAATGGGGACGTGCAGGTATGCCTCCTTGAGATCTAGAGTTACCAGCCAAGACTCCTTGCCCAGCATGGGAAGAAGTTGCTGTAGGGTCAGCATTTTGAATTTTGGGACAATGATGTATGTATTTAAGGTGGACAGGTCGAGAATTGGTCTCCAACTTTTTTCCTTTCTTGGAACTAGGAATAGTCTGGAATAGAACCCCTTTCCTTATTCTGCTGTTGGCACTCTTTCCACAGCTCTCATGTTTGCTAACTCCATTATCTGGCGTAGAGCCTCTGTTTTTTGATTTGGAGGTAGATTTGGCATTCCTCTTTGACTGGTAAAGTGTGGAAGTGAAACCGGTAACCTTGATCTATGGTTTGTAAAATCCACTTGTCTTTTGTTATGTAGTGCCAGTTCTTTGAAAATAAGGTTAACTTTCCGCCTAGAGGAGCTGCTATTTGTTCCCTGGTAGGCGGATTTAGGATTAAGTCACTGTGGTTGTGCTGATGTAGCGGCAGTGGCTGTGTCTGTGCCTCTGTTGTTACCTTGCCACTGTCGTCCTCTGTAGGCACCTCCTCTGGATTGGTTTCTGCCTCTGGAACGTCTATTCCTGCCCCTTTGAAATTTTGTGGAGTCAGGAAAGGACCAATTTTGGCAGGCCAGTTCCTGCTAAACCTTGGGGGTTGAACCTGCAAGAAATCTTTAACAGTTTGAACAGATTTTGCCTTTTCTTCCATTTTCTTCATAACCTGCTGGGCAGGTGTACCAAACAAACTTGTCTTGTCCATAGGAGCATCTAGCAACTTAGCTTTAACATGATCCGGTAAAGCTTGTTCCTTTAGCCATGCATGCCTTCTTATCACTGTGCCTGTCATGGCTGATCTAAATGAAGCCTCCAGTGCATCATAGCCACATTTTAAGGAATGGTTGCTAACCTGTTGTATGTTATTTACCATCTCTAATACATATTTCTTATCAAGAGATTCATCAGTGGTTAGTTTTTAGTTAACTGATCAAGCATAAACTCTTGGTATTGTATCATGTGAAACTGACAGTTTAAAGCT
Source organism: Protopterus annectens (assembly GCF_019279795.1). Lineage (NCBI taxonomy): Eukaryota > Metazoa > Chordata > Ceratodontiformes > Protopteridae > Protopterus > Protopterus annectens. Next base: position 515,015,054 of record NC_056733.1, on the reverse strand, counting down.
CTAGCTGAGAGAGTAGCTGAAGTGTAGACCTTTTTACCCCGTCTGTCTAATGACCTTGCTTCCCTTTCAGAAGGAATAGGGTTTTTAGCTGTGGTCGCGGCTACTGCCTTGGGACCCTGGGATATAGTTTCTGGGTCTGCAAGTGGGGCCTTGTAAAGGTGGTGATGAGTATCTGGCACCCTGTAAAATCTGTCTGGTTTGGCAGGGGCTGGGGGTAAAGAATCTGGAGTGGAGCAAACATCAATGAAAGCATCATCCACCACAGAGAGAACAGGAGGTATAGCTAAGGGCCTGTGCTGTGGGAGGTGCAGAAAGGTCCTAAGTCTTTTTCTGGGGTCTGAAAAATCCTGTTGCTGCCATTGGAACTGTTCTCGCATGGCATGCAAGGTTTCCCCAAAGGAGAATTCTACTGGTGGGGAAGCAGCTGGAATGGATTCTTCAGCATCAGAATCTTCAAAATTGGAGAAGGGAGCCTCTGGCTGGTCAGTTATGTCTGATTCATCAGCAGAATCATCAGAAGACACTGGCTCAGGGGGCTCTGCCCTAGGTCTCTTCTCTGGGGGCTGAGAGGCCCTGTCTGGGTGAGATTGAGATCCTCTAATTAAAGAAATTAAATCTTCTGCCAAAGAAAGCATTTGAGAACTAGAAGAGGGCCTGGATGTGGGGGTTTAACAGGCACTGATTTAGTAGTCTTGGCTGCTTTAGCCCTGGCGAAGGCCTTAATGGACATGGCTGCTGGAGGCCTAGCAGCACCACGTGCTGGGGTAGAGACATCCAAGGGGATGGTGTCTGATAAGTCAACCACCGTAGTGGGTAAAATTTCTGAGGTCGATTCAAGAGTTGTAGCAGGGGCCTCAGTTGTAAGAATAGGTTCAGCTGTACTTTGATCAGTTTTCTCGGTTTCGCCGAAACCGAGACACTCGCTTGCTTTACCGTGGTTTCGCGAAACCGCGGACCGCGAGTGTCGGTCTTTATCTTTGCGTTTTTTGGTAGATTGGGTAGTCGGAGGATCCGATGGCATAATGTACGCAAAATCAGTACCGAAAAACTGTTCTGCAAACTCCGACCGACGCCAAAGCGCTCGTCGGTTGAAAGAGGCACAGGCCGAACAGGCTGCTACGTGGGCTGGGCCTAAACAAGGCAGACAGTAAGAGTGGAAATCTTTATGAGGTATTTGTTTCCCACAGGTTAAACAATTGTTAACTTTTTCTGACATCGGCTGAGGCAAGAAAGAGTCCCCAACGGGGTACTTAGCTTTAGAAGTCTTCGAAGTAGTATTCGGTAGAAGTAATCTCTGGATCCGACCGACCGGCACTTGCGAACAGCTTCTGCTTCGGGCGCCACGCGGCAAGAAAGACTGAGGAAAATGGCGTCGGCTGATGCTTTTATACCCGAAGACCAACAGAGATGACGTCGGGTGGAGTGCGACATCAGCCGAAGCCGGACCCGGACTTTGGAATCCGGCCGACTGCAGGGCTGCCTGACGACAGGACAACCCACTTGTTATGACTGCAGATGCATCCATGAAGGACATCCACCCCTAAACACAGAGGGGAAGGAGGGAGGGTAAATTGGACTGCAGCAATGTGGATCCTCGAACATCTACATTTATGGTAGGTACAAAACTGTACTATGTTCTTCATTCCACATTGCTGCAGTCCTAACTATTGGGTAGAATCCCAAAGCAGAGGTAAGGGAGGCTGGCAAATCATAAAGAAGCAGGAGCTGACAATATGCCTTGCAAAACAGCTGTGGCAAAACCAGCCCTAGACTTAGAGTAGAGAGGAAGGTGATAATGCTTAGAGAAAGTATGCACTGAACTCCAAATAGCTGCCTCCAAAATATCCTTAGTTGCCACCCCCCTTAGAAATGCTGTTGAAGTGGCAGTAGCCCTAGTGGAATGAGGCCTTATCCCAGCTGGAATCTCCTTGCCATGATGGGAATAACAAAATGCAATGCAAAACCCAATCCACCTAGAAATAGTTTGTTTTGACACAGGCTTGCCCTGCGAACTCAAAGCAAAAGAAACAAACAACTGTTGAGACTGCCTAAAATCCTTAGTCCTGCTTAAATAATAACGCAATTGCCTGTGTACATCTAAAGTATGCAAAATCTTTTCCCTTTATTTTGAGGATCTGCATAAAAAGTAGGCAAATGAATAGTTTGGTTTAAAGCCACACTAGAAACCACCTTAGGCATAAAGGAAGGATTAGTACGTAATGATACCCTATCCTTATGAAAAATCAAAAAAGGCTCAACCGCCATAAGGGCCTGCAACTCAGAAACCCTTCTTGCAGAAGTAATGGCCAACAAAAAAGCAGTCTTCCATGACAAGTATTTCAGTTCAGCAGTAGCCGCAGGCTCAAAAGGTTGTAGAGTAAGTTTCTCCAACACAAAATTGAGATCCCAAGCAGGAGTAGGAGCTCTACGCGGGGGTCTTATATTCTTTGCCCCTCTAAGAAATTGCTTGAACAAAGGATGTGAAAACAAAGGTGGGTCACAATCATAGTGAGCTGAAATTGCTGCAGCATGAATCTTAATGGAAGAGAAAGACAAACCTTTGTCCAGTAACTCAGTAAGATATTGAAGAGCCACACCCAAATTAGGCTCAGAAATCTCCAAATTCTTTGCTGCAGTCCAAAATAAAAATCTCTTCCATTTTTCATGTACACTTTCCTTGTACTAGGTCTTCTGGCTTCCATAATCACATTTAAAACTTGTTGAGGAAGTTGAGACCTGCTGTCTTTCAAAACAGAATATGCCAGGCTGTTAGATGAAGAGAGTGAAGCTTGACATTGAGCAGGTGACCGTCCCTCTGAGACAACAGGTGTGGAATCAAGGGTAAAGGCCATGGAGGCTTCCTTACCAGACTCCTCAGTAATGGGTACCAGTGCTGCCGAGGCCAATCTGGAGCTATTAAATTCATCCTTGGCTTGTCTTGTCTGACCTTGAGAAGCACCTTTGGAAGAAGAGGCAGAGGTGGAAAAGCATACACATGAAGATTTTTCCAACTGAAAGAAAGAGCATCCACTTTCCAAGCTGTGTGATGAAACCTCTTTGTGCAAAACTTTGGCAGCTGTTGGTTTAGTGGAGAAGCGAACAGATCTATGTCTGGAGTTCCCCATGACACTGTCAATTTTTGAAATACATGAAGATCCAGTTTCCACTCGTGGGGATCCATGATTTGTCTGCTTAACACATCTGCTAAGGAGTTCTGTGCTCCCGGCAGAAACCTTGCCTGAAGAGTTATTTGCAAGCTGAGCGCAGTCTCCCATAAAATCATTGCTTGCCTGCACAATGGGTAAGAATGTGTTCCCCCTTGTTTGTTGATGTACCACATGACAGTTGTGTTGTCTGTTAGAATCAACACCTGTCCAGGAAGAAGTAACTCCTTGAAAGCCATTAATGCAAACTGGACTGCTAACATCTCTTTCATGTTGATATGTAGATGCTGTAGTCTGGCAGGCCACTTGTCTTGTATCCACTTTCCATTTAGATGAGCTCCCCAAGCAATGTCTGAGGCATCTGTCGTAAGAATCTGACTCGCCTCTGGCCGGGTCACAGAGAGTCCCTTGTTTAGGTGACATTCCTGAGCCCACCACAAAAATTCCTTTTGAATGCAAGGTATTATTTGAATGACAGTGTCCAAATCCTGGCAGTGCTGTGTCCATACATTTTTGAGATACCATTGCAGCTTCCTCATATGCAGTTTGGCATTGGGAAGCACCAGAATACAAGATGCCATGAACCCTAAGGCTTGAAGGACTGTCCTTGCAGTCAGCCCGGACTGAAGAGAAAGTTGATGGAAGTAACTGGAAAGATTCTTTTGTTTGTCCGAGGTTAAAAAGGCCATCTGGGTTGCTGTATTCAGTCTCACACCCAGAAAGCACATGTCTTGAGAGGGTACTAGACTGGACTTTATTTCGTTCACAGAATACCCTAGGCATCTTAGCACTGCTATGACATATTCCAAATGCTGTAGAAGGTCTTCCTTTTCTTGAGCCAGAATCAGGCAGTCGTCCAAGTAAGGATAGATTTGAATTCCTTTTAGCCTGAAGTAAGCTATCACTGGAGCCAGAACCTTTGTGAATACTCTGGGCGCAGTAGATAAGCCAAAGGGCAATGCAGAGAACTGATAATGAGAATTTCCAGCTCGAAAACGCAGATACTTCCTGCAACTTAGTCTTATAGGCACATGAAGGTAAGCTTCCCTGAAATCTAAAGTTACCATCCAGTGATCTTTGCCCAGCAGAGGTAAAAGCTGTTGTAACGTCAACATTTTGAACTTGGGAATGTCCAGAAAAGTGTTGAGGATAGATAAATCCAAAACTGGTCTCCACGTGTTCCCCTTCTTTGGTACTAGGAACAGGCGAGAATAAAATCCTAGGCCCCTTTCTGGCACAGGAACTGGCTGAATGGCCCCTATTTCGAGCAACAGAGAAATTTGCTTGTGAGCCTCTGTCCTTTGTAGAGGAGGAATGTCTGGCATGCCTTTGAAAGGAGGCAAGGTATGGAAATAAAATCTGTAACCGTGGTGAATGATATCCAGAACCCATCTGTCTTGGGTAATTAAATCCCAATTTTCTCTGAAAAGAGACAGCCTTCCTCCCAAAGGTGCTGCCAGGCGAGAATGTACTGGCAGCTGAAAAGGCAGGTCATTGGGTCTGCTTACGAAAGGACTGACCCCTGCCCTCACCAGAAGTCTGAGCAGGGGAACTCCCTGTCCTAGGCCTAAAAGAACCTTGAGCTCTGCCCCTACCACGTCTAGACCTACCCCTAGACTGAGAATCATAAGCAGGATAAGTCCATCCCTTAGTAGGCCAATTTCTACTAAACTTCGGAGGCTGAACCTGCAAAAAATCCTTAACAGTTTGCATAGACTTAGCCTTGTCCTCCATTTTCTTTAAAACTGCTTCCACAGGCGCACCAAACAACACATCAGACTGTAAAGGAGCATCCAAAATCCTTGTTTTAACATGCTCAGCTAAATTCTGATCCCTCAACCAGGCGTGCCTACGAAGAACAGAACCAGTGGCAGCCACCCTCGAGGAGGCCTGCACAGCATCAAAACCACACTGCAGGGAATGTTTACCCACCTGTGCAGACACATGAACTAAATCCTGCAACTCTTTACATTCAATACCTTCTGCCAGAGCATCCACCTTAGATTTCAATTGTGAAAGGAGATAATTCTGATATTTTAACATGTGAAACTGACAATTCAACGCCTCATGGCTAAAGTGGAAGAAGTATACACTTTCTTTCCCCATCTATCCAAAGCCCTTGCCTCTTTATCAGGAGGAACAGGATTTTTAACAACAGAGGCCTTCACACCTTTAGGCCCCTGAGAGACAGTTTCCGGGTCTGCCCTAGGACTCTTAAAAAGATACTTATGAGCTTCAGGCACCCTATAGTACCTATCCGGTTTAACTGGAGCAGGAGGCAAAGAATCTGGATTCAGGGAAGCCTCTGCAAAAACATCTTCCACCACAGTCAGAACAGGAGGTATAGCTAAAGGCCTATGCTGGGGTAAAAACAAGAATTCCCTAAGCCTCTTCCTGGAGTCAGAGAAATCTTGACCTTCCCATTTAAAATGCTCCCTCATGGAATGCAGAGTCTCTGAAAATGAAAAATCCTCAGGAGGAGAAGCTGAAGGAGTAGAATCATCCACATCAGAATCAGAATATGGAGGATACTCCTGCAAGTCTTCAGCCGAAGACTCAGAAGCCTCCGAACATTGCTCAAAACTCTCAAACTCAGGTTCCACCCTAGGCCTCTTATCAGGAGGGGGCATAGAACCCCTAATCATAGTAATTAAATCCTCTGCCATTTTAAGCATATGTTTCTTAGGCAAAGACCCTGAAGCACTAGGAGAAACCCCACTGAAGCTAAACTTGGCCTGCCTCTCAAAGAAGCCTTGGAAACAGAAGGGAGGCCCTAACCACCTTAGGAAGAGAGGGAAGAACAGCCACCTGAGAAGCCCCTCAGCCTGGCCTACTTCCTGAGAGGACACATCTTGTAACAGTAAAGTCTCTCCTGAGACTCCAAAGAAACTCCTGGCAGAACCTCCGGCTCCACTGAGCCTTCTAGAGAACCGACGTCCGGGACTGTCGGTTCTTCAACTCTAGGTTTTGCTGCTTTGTCCTTGCGCTTTTTGGCCGAAGCGCCGGAGCATCCGACGGCATTTTATAATTACAACGCTTCCCAAAAACTAACCTGGCACAGTCTAACCTTCTCTTAATAGTGCATTTGTTAAATCTAGCACAAGAGCGGCATCCAACAACGTCGTGCTCAGGCCCTAAACAAGGTATACACAAAGTATGGTAATCCCTATGAGGTATCTGTTTCCCACAAGAAATACAGTTATTCACTTTTTCTGACATCCGGTTAAATACTGAGGCAAGAAAAAACCAAAATATTCCCCAACGGGGTACTTAGCCAACTTTGACTCGGTCTGAAACTCTGACTTCAGAAACTTTCAGAACGCCAACCTGCACTCGCAAAATTGCTTCTGCATCGGACCATGCGGCAAAAAAGACTGAGGATATGACGTCGGTCATGCGCATTAGTACCCTGACGTACTGACGTCAGTCTAATGCGCCCTGACCGACGTCAGCCATATACTTTGGTATTCGGGCCGACTGGACAGCGGACTACCCAATAGTTAGGACTGCAGCAATGTGGAATGAAGATCATCATCAAAATCTTTTGCTGCACTCCAAAATAAAAATCTCTTCCATTTATCTGCGTACACTTTACTTGTACTAGGCCTTCTAGCTTCCAAAATCACATTCAAAACTTGTTGTGGAAGTTGAGACCCTCTATGGTTCAAAACAGAATATGCCAGGCTGTTAGGTGAAGAGAGTGAAGTTTGACATTCAGCAAATGGCTGTCCTCCTGTGACAACAGGTGTGGAATCGAAGGCAAAGGCCATGGAGGCTTCCGTACCAGACTTCTCAGTAATGGGTACCAGTGCTGTCAAGGCCAATCTGGAGCTATTAAAATCATCCTTGGCTTGTCCTGTCTGACCTTTAGAAGTACCTTTGGGAGGAGAGGCAGAGGAGGAAAGGCATACACATGAAGATTGCTCCAATTGAAAGAAAGAGCATCCACTTTCCAAGCTGTGGGATGAAACCTTTTGTGCAAAACTTTGGCAGCTGATGGTTTAGTGGAGAAGCGAACAGATCTATGTCTGGAGTTCCCCATGACACTGTCAATTTCTGAAATACATGAGGATCCAATTTCCACTGTGGGGATCCATAATTGTCTGCTCAACACATCTGCTAAGGAGTTCTGTGCTCCTGGCAGAAACCTTGCCTGAAGATTGAGCTGTAAACTGAGAGCAGTCTCCCACAAAATCATTGCTTGCCTGCATAGAGGATAAGAATGTTCCCCTTGCTTGTTGATGTACCACATGACAGTTGTGTTGTCTGTTAGAATCAACACCTGCCCTGGAAGAAGTAAATCCTTGAAAGCTATTAATGCAAACTGGACTGCTAACATCTCCTTCAGGTTGATATGTAGATGTTGTAGTCTGGCAGGCCACGTGTCTTGTATCCACTTTCCATTTAGATGAGCTCCCCAAGCTTTGTCTGAGGCATCTGTCGTTAAAATCTGACTCGCCTCTGGTCGGGTCACAGAGAGTCCCTTGTTTAGGTGACATTCCTGAGCCCACCACAAAAATTCCTTTTGAATGCAAGGTATTATTTGAATGACAGTGTCTAGATCCTGGCAGTGCTGTGTCCATACATTTTTGAGATACCATTGCAGCTTCCTCATATGCAGTTTGGCATTGGGAAGCACCAGAATACAAGATGCCATGAACCCTAAGGCTTGAAGGACTGTCCTTGCAGTCAGCCCGGACTGATGAGATAGCTGATGGAAGTAAAGGGATAGACTCTTTTGTTTGTCCGGGGTTAAAAGGCCATCTGGGATGCTGTATTCAGTCTCACACCCAGAAAGCACATGTCCTGAGAGGGTACTAGACTGGACTTTATTTCGTTCACAGAATACCCCAGGCATCTTAGCACTGCTATCACATATTCCAAATGATGAAGAAGCTCTTCCTTCCTTGAGCCAGAATCAGGCAGTCGTCCAAATAAGGATAGATCTGTATTCCTTTTAGCCTGAAGAAAGCTATCACTGGAGCCAGAACTTTCGTGAACACTCTGGGCGCAGTAGATAAGCCAAAGGGCAATGCAGAGAACTGATAGTGAGAAGTCCCAGCACAAAAACGTAGATACTTCCTGCAACTTAGTCTGATAGGAACATGAAGGTAAGCCTCCTTGAGATCCAAAGTTACCATCCAATGATCTTTGCCCAGCAGAGGTAAAAGCTGCTGTAACGCCAACATTTTGAACTTGGGAATGTCCAGATAAGTGTTGAGGGTAGATAAATCCAAAATTGGTCTCCACGTGTTCCCCTTCTTTGGTACTAGGAACAGGCGAGAATAAAATCCTAGGCCCACTTCTGGCATAGGGACCGGCTGTATGGCCCCTATTTGGAGTAACAGAGAAACTTGCTTGTGAGCCTCTATTCTTTGTTGAGGAGGAACGTCTGGCATGCCTTTGAAAGGAGGCAAGGTATGGAAATAAAACCTGTAACCGTGGTGTATGATATCCAATACCCATCTGTCTTGGGTAATTAAACTCCAATTTTCTTTGAAAAGTGCCAACCTTCCTCCCAAAGGTGCTGCCAGACGAGAAGGCTCTGGCAGCTGAAAAGGTAGGTCACTGGGTCTGTTTACGAAAGGACTGACCCCTGCCCTCACCCGAAGACTGTGCAGGAGAACTCCCTGTTCTAGGCCTGAAAGAGCCCTGAGCTCTGCCCCTACCACGTCTAGACCTACCCCTAGACTGGGAATCATAAGAAGGATACGTCCACCCCTTAGTAGGCCAATTTCTACTAAACTTTGGAGGCTGGACCTGCAAAAAATCTTTAACAGTCTGCATAGACTTAGCCTTGTCTTCCATTTTCTTTAAAACTGCCTCAACAGGAGGACCAAACAACACGTCAGATTGTAAAGGAGCATCTAAAATCCTTGTTTTAACATGTTCAGACAAATTTTGATCCCTTAGCCAGGCGTGCCTGCGAAGAACTGACCCAGTGGCAGCCACCCTAGACGAGGCCTGTACAGCATCAAAACCACATTGCAAAGAATGCTTACCCACCTGTTCAGAAACATGTACTAAATCTTGCAACTCTTTACAATCAATACCTACTGCCAGAGCATCAACTTTAGACTTCAATTGTGAAAGGAGATAGTTTTGGTATTTCAACATGTGAAACTGGCAATTCAAAGCCCTCATAGCAAGTGTGGAAGAAGTATAAATTTTCTTTCCCCATCTATCCAAGGCCCTAGCCTCTGTCTGCAGGAACCGGATTCTTTACAACAGAAGCCTTAACACCTTTAGGCCCCTGGCTAACAGTTTCTGGGTCCGCCCTAGGACTCTTAAAAAGATACTTATGAGCTTCAGGCACCCTGTAATACCTATCCGGCTTAACAGGAGCAGGAGGCAAAGAATCAGGATTAAGAGAAGCCTCCGAAAAAACATCTTCCACTACATCCAAAACAGGAGGTATAGCCAAAGGCCTATGCTGGGGTAAAAACAAAAATTCCCTAAGCCTTTTCCTGGAATCAGAGAAGTCCTGACCTTCCCACTTAAAATGCTCCCTCATGGAATGAAGAGTTTCTGAAAAAGAAAAATCCTCAGGAGGAGAAGCAGAAGGAGTAGAATCATCCACATCAGAATCAGAATAAGGAGAGTACTCCTGCAAGTCTTCAGCCGAAGACTCTGTAACATCTGAAGCCTGCTCAAAACCCCCCAGCTCAGGCTCCATCCTAGGTCTCTTATCAGGAGGGGGCATAGAACCCCTAATCAAAGTAATCAAATCTTCTGCCATTTTAAGCATATGCTTCTTGGGCACAGTTCCTGAAAAGCTAGGGGTAACACCAACTGAAGCTAAACCTGGCCTGCCCCTGGGAGAAGCCTTTGAAACAGAAGGAGAGGGCCTAGCCACCCTAGGAAGGGAGGGGAGTATAGTAACCTGAGAAGCCCCCTCAGCCTGACTTGCCTCCTGAGAGGCCACATCTTGCAATAATAAAGTCTCACCCTGGGAACACAAAGAAACCTCCGGTGGAGCCACCAGCTCCACCGACACCTCTAAAGAACCGGCATCTGGTACAGACGGTTCTTCTAGCCTAGGCTTAACTGCTTTGTCCTTACGCTTCTTCGAAGAAGCGGGCATCGGAGCATCCGACGGCATTTTATAATTGCACCGCTTCCCAAAGACTAACCTTGCACAATCCAACCTTCTCTTTATAGTGCGTTTATTAAATCTAGCACAAGAGCGACAGCCAACAACGTCGTGCTCAGGCCCTAAGCAAGGAATACACAAAGTATGATAATCTCTATGCGGTATCTGTTTCCCACAAGAAATGCAATTATTGACTTTCTGACATCCGGTAAATCACTGAGGCAAGAAAAAACTAAAATATTCCCCAACGGGGTACTTAGCCAACTTTGAACTCGGTCTGAAACTTCGAAATCGAAAAATCTCAGAACGCCAACCGGCACTTGCAATGCTGCTTCTGCATCGGACCATGCGGCAAAAAAGACTGAGGATATGACGTCGGTCATGCGCATTTGTTCCCTGACGTCCTGATGTCAGTCAAATGCGCCTTGACCGACGTCAACCTTATACTTTGATATTCGGGCCGACCGAGGACAGCGGACTACCCAAGTGAAAGGACTGCAGCAATGTGAGATGAAGAACATCTGGCAATTTAAAGCTCTAATAGAAAGAGTAGCAGAAGTGTAAACCTTTTTGCCCCACCTGTCCAAGGCACGAGAATCCTTTTCAGAGGGAATAGGATTTTTAGATGAAGCGGCCTTAGCAGCCCTAGAACCCTGAGAAATGGTTTCAGGATCAGCAGAAGGGTTCTTAAATAAGAATTGATGGGAGTCAGGGACTCTGTAAAATCTGTCAGGCTTAGAAGGAGCAGGCGGCAAGGAATCAGGATTCAGGTTAGCTTCAGAAAAAGCATCATCCACAACATCAAGTACAGGAGGAATAGCCAAAGGTCTGTGTTGAGGGAGAAGGAGAAATTCCCTAAGTCTCTTCTTGGAAGCAGAATAATCCTGACCTTCCCAATGAAAATGCTCCCTCATCTCATGTAAGGTTTTCCCAAAAGAGAAATCTTCAGGGGGGGAAGCAGAGGGAATAGAGTCCTCTGCATCAGAATCCTCATAAGGAGGAAAAGAATAATCCTGGTCAGTGGAAGAGACAGAAGACACAGAAGCCTGATCAGATGAATCGTAAGGAATATCCTGTCTAGGCCTTTTTTCTGGAGGAGGGTGAAAACCCCTAATCATTGTAAGTAAATCTTCAGCCATCCGTAGTAATTGCTTCTGGGACTTGGGAGCTGTATCCGAGGAGGCTTGAGAAGAAACCCTTGGTTTTACAGGAGTCTTTGACTTTGCCTTTGTCTTTGTAGAAATAGTGATATGAGAAGGCCTGAAAACCCCCTCAGAAGCCGGTACCTGCACAGCGGTTCCGAACCCATCTGAAGGAGCGACGTCTGAAGGTCCTGCAGCAGATAAAATACTAGGCCTAGAAGGCTCCCCATGGGAGTCAGTGTCGGCCATCGGTTCCGAAGTGGCGGATGACAGGGGCTGCAAAAGCACCTCACTGACGACCGCCGAACCCGAAGCTGGCTCCGGCTGCAAAGTATCTTGTTTGGACCTCGGAGGCCTATCCTTGTCCTTGCTTTTCTTTTGAATTCTGGTTGTCGGTAAAGTATCCGATGACATCCTATAATTGAATAGTCTACCGAAATAATTCAAGGCCCAATCGTACCTACGCTTGACAGTGCGAGAATTAAACCTGGCACAGAACCGACAGCAAGAAACGTTGTGGTCAGGGCCTAAGCAAGGTAGACAGTAAGAGTGGAAATCTTTATGAGGTATTTGTTTTCTACACGATATACAATTATTAACTTTTTCTGACATCGGAGGAGAAGTAGAAACTTCGGACCGACGACAAAGCACGATGTCTTGAATGTGTCAACCAACGATTTGCGAGCTGCTTTCCACCGCACGGCAAGAAAGACTGGAGAAGATGGCGTCGGCTGTCAGCTTTATACCTCTGCGTTCTGACGTCAGGGTACTTGCTGGTACAGCCGACGCCGGACCCAGACTTTGGGATTCTGGCCGACCTCGGGCTGCCTGCCGGCAGGAACACCCTACAGTTATGACTGCAACAGTGAAACACGAAGAACATCACTATTCTACATAGAAGAAAAACTGTCAGTTATATGCATTAAATGTTGATCCATACATAATTCATTGGCTAAAACAAAAAGAGTTAGGTTTGGGCATTGCCAGTGGAGTCCTAAAGGATTATGTATGGGAGTCTCTTCTTTTTTGACCTATTCCTCACAAAGAAGAGTCAAACGAGTTCCGGATAATAAAATATGTCGATAGCTGCAAACTAAGCAAACATGAATACTTCAATAAAAGATGTCAAATTTCTCCAAGATGGCCTACAAAAATAACATACCTAGTCTAGTACAGCCGTAATGACCTTGCATTTAAAGCCCATAAATATCATTATGAAATTTAAAAACCAGCCAGAGACACAAGAGACAAACTATCCAACAAAATGGTGAGCGACCACCAGAAAATGCAGCAGCAAGTCCAGCAGGGATAAAAGTTCCTTTAGAAGGTTTATTAACAAACTCGCACTTAAACAATAAAAAGTATCATTAAAGATACTAGCGCTTGCTTCCTGGTACCTTCCAGAACTTCCTCAGATAAATCTAAACAGATTAGACTACACCTAACTTTAGCCCTTAAATAACCTCTGTTGAAGCTACAATGTTTCCTCTTCTCCAGATTTAGAGAGAGAGTGTTCAAAAACATTACATAAATTAACCCTATTAATGAGAACAGTTTCATGGTCAGACGAACACCACCTACTAATAATTTAAATCCAAACTGTTGTTTGGAAATTAAAGAGCGGTTGAATACCACTATACATTTGTTTAATACTACCATTAATGTGTTTAATGTTGTTAGCCACGATGTTTCTAGTATTACTGATATATTGGAAGAAATGAATTACAGGTTGCTTAAGATAAAAAAGTTACATCTAGAAAATTCATATCTGGCAACCTGTGTTGAGGAAATAAACACATACATACACATCTATACAGACACACACACACACACACACACACACACACACACGTATAGTATGGGTCGACTTCTAAATTTCGAAGTTTCAAAACTTCGAATTTCTTACAGTCGAGACCATAAGATCGAAAGTTCGAAACCTCAAACTGTAAATAAAAGAAATAAAAACAACATTTTTTCCAAGTTCTTTACTCCCTCACTAATTAAATATACCATCTCTGAGATTGCACTACAGCGAGGAAAATTGTAAATATTCCATTCCATGCTGTACATCGACCTCCATTTAAATGGTTCGAAGTTTCAAAACTTTGATCTTATGGTCTTAACCATAAGAAATTTGAAGTTTTGAAACTCTGAAATTTAGAAGTACATCCATATATATATATATATATATATATATATATATATATATATATAATTTATTTATTAGAAGTAGATCCATATATATATATATATATATATATATATATATATATATATATATAATTTATTTATTTATACTGATGACAAAAACACATATGCAACTTTACCGCAAAGAATAAAAAGTGCAGCTGGAAGAAAGATCCAATACTTTACCTTTACAAAAAACAGGATTCATAAAAGTTTGTGTACTTCTGCTCGGCTAACTGGACATATAGCTACAGGGATCAGTTTCCCTTTAAAATGCTAACTCCAAATCTGCTCTTCCAGTGGAGTTTTAACAGCAGTGATTTTTGACTATTAAAAGAATATGAAAAATATTAACTTTATATAGTCCAGTTTTAATTACCCCTCTGCAGTTACTGTTACATGCATTTCTTTTAACATGTCTGTACCTATATGCTGCTTTGTTTACACTACTTTGCATATTTTTTTTATAATGGCATATACTGTTACATAATGGTTTTAATTAGACTCCTGCATGAAACATCAGTACCATACACATGAACACCAACACATAAATAGTACTAGTACCTTTGATGACGAAAGCTCCTAGTGTGTACTTGTACAATATTTTACTTCCTCGTGTAATTGTAAGATGCAAGAGTCTTCTCTTGTTCACTACTGTGTTTGTATAATATACCATAGGCATCTGTTGAAAATGGGTGGGCAAGGCTCTTTTGGATACCCAAAGTCAACTAAACATAAAATAAGTGAAACTTATTCGATGACCATATACCCGTTTGATGTCAACAAAGAATAAAACAAGCCCAACTGATCTTAGAAGCTGTAAGTAACTTGAATGAATCTGAAAGTCACATCATTATACATATGTGACAGTCCAGCTGAAAACAAAATGGCATACCTGCACTTAGCGTACAATCCTTTATCTGGAACTGAGCTTCATTTTCACTAGGGATGTCTTTCCAAGTAGCCAAAAAAACTTGTCGATCTGAGAATAGAAAAAAAAAAAAAAACAGAAACAAGAATCAAAAACTTTACAGCTTTCCAATAAATTCTGCAGAAATAATTAATGACTACCAAATATAACAGGAAAAAAAACTAAAAACTACCTGAAGACTATGTACAATTTATAGATGCAGCAAAGCTCCAACACTACTATGATTTTTTTTAAGGTTTCTGCTGGGGATTGGCGTAATGGGTTAAGGTGTTTGCCTCACAAACAAGTACAAGGTTTGATTCTCACTAAGGGAGATTGGTTAGGCTTAAAATGGTCCACAAGGGCAGCTAACCTAGTACTTGCTTATGAACCTATGCCTGTCTGGAATATAACTTTCAGCCTAAGCAAGAATGAATTAATTTGGAATATCATCAACAGTGTCCCAAGCAGCACAAAGGGCAAAAAAAAAGCTCACCACAAAATTATCAAACTTCTTATCTGCTTGTATCATTTAAATGGAACCTCCTTTATCAGGCTATCAACATCCTTAAGAATAAGATAGGGTATGGGACTAAAGGCTACAAATCCCAGCACCACGTAAAAATGTGGACATTTAGAATGTCTCTTTAAAATGCACTCACCCATTTTGCCATCTTCCACAAACAGAATGTTAAGGGGATAAAGGCAACTGAAATAGAAGACATCAATATTGTTCTTCACTGCAACCTAAAGACAACAGAGATAAGAGAAAAAAAACAGGATTACGATCGCTATTACTACATATGTAATATCTACAACAAATCAGCAATGCAAAGTGATGAAAAGTAAGGAACAAGGAAGCACAGAAGTACTCCTCCACTCAGTGCTGTTAATTAGTAGCAACCAAGCCCCTACGTTCAGGTCACTGCACAATGACAGTAAGCAGAGGAAGATCACATGATGACTGTGAACCACTGAAAAACGGTGGAGCAACTGTTACCATTAGTCCTACTCAGTACTTGATAAGGCTGGAAAGCGCCAACAGTTGTTCCTGGACAGGCACAAATATTACTAATTTGTTTACTGCATTTTAACTTCATTAGTTCAGCTGGGTCACTGCCCTTTTTCATTTTAGACTCAAAGAAAATGCACAGTACTGACTTGGATGGGAGTAGGGATCTGTTATGTAGTTCCCAAGACTGGGAAGGTAGGAATGGTTGCCATTCAGCACAAGTGTACAATGCAGTGCTGACCCTTAGGGCTGAGAGGATGAAGGCACCCCGGTCCAGCTCCCCCCCCTCCTGCAGCATGCAAGCAGAAAACAGGGCACTGCAGGGGTGCAAGTTCCTCTGAGTCTGCCAGGATAATTGCTTTACCAGTTTAGCTACCACTTGTGAGTGGGTATGGCCCCTTGCTATGTGATCAGGGCTCAAGAATTGGGGGTGAATGCTTGCTTGTCGCATGTCATGGGGAGTGGAGATGTGAGTGGGTGTACAGACAGATGCCTGAAGGACATGTACAGAGGTTGCTTGAGGAGCTGAGGAATAAAAGCAAATGGTTAGCACAGAGTAAGGTGAAAGAAGAAATGGACGTACGGACAAGTAAAGAAAAGACAAGCAGGAAGAAGCCAAGGTACAATGCAGGTGCTCATAGCAATGACAAGGGGTGAAGGACAAGAAAGTCAGAGATAGTCATGTAGTCACTCACACAACAAGGATAGCAGGAATGAAGTAGACATGGAGAGATACTCAATTAAACCACAAATGAAACCAATAGAATGTTGTTGTTGTGGTGTCTTTCGGCTTTTCCCGGTTAGGAGTCACCACAGCGGAACTCCGGTCCGCTAATGATTGGTAGTTGATTTTTACGTGCCGAGTTACCAGCCTTGATGCACAACCTTCAACAAAGGTACGCCCATTCACGCATGTCTCCACACAGAAGACGCTCAGCTGAGAATCGAACCGGACAGCATCTTACTGTGAGGCGACAACGCTACAAAAACCACAAAACAGTGACCCAAAAAGAAGTAAAACAGTGTTTATTCCTCTGACGTCTCAGCTAATGCCTTCACAGGAGAATCAAGCAGAAATTCTCCTGTGAAGGCATTAGCTGAGACATCAGAGTAATAAATGGAGATACTCAACCTGATGAGTGAAAGTTAAAAAAAAGCAAAAATAGTGGAGAAAGCATGCAGGAAGGGTAAACAGATGAAAAGACTGTCAGGTGATGCACAGGGAAGAAAGCAACTAACACAGGCAATGAAAGGAACCGAAGGGGAACAGAATGCAAATAGGTAGCAGAGGCATGGGTCAAGAACTGAGGGAGATGACAGTGTGGGGGGACAGGGAAGAGGGCTTTAGCAAACTGAGAGGAATCACAAAGGTGATTCGAGAGTTTTTGCACAAGAGACAGGTGAGATTCGATTACACTGAAACCAGTCCAAGAATTAGACGTAGTAACACACAGCAGGAAAGGATTCAGGTGGTCATCAAGGGAATGGAGAGGATGCACAATGTGGCACCAAGAGGCACCACTAATCTCTTACAGGACAGAGTTGTGATGGTAGGAAAAAAAAAAAGAGTCACAGAAGTGGGACAGAGATTCTAGAACGGGGGGGGGGGGGGTCACAGGCAGGATTCTTACAAGTTAGTACCAATGACAGCAGTCAGCAGGCTGAGGAAGGACAAGGCAAGGGAGTGTACTGACTGAATATAGTAGATGACAGATTATATTTCGCTTCATTGCCGACTCACTAAAATGACATACACTACATTAACCACAGCATGTTGAAATGCAATAAATCTAATAAAAAAAAGACACAATGTTTTATTACGTGAGTAAGGCCCCTGCACTCCCACACTCCCTGCTAATTATATGTACTAACTCCAAGATTGTAAAACGGTAGGGAAAGGGCAAAATCCCACTCCCCACTGTGTAGTGATTTTCAAGCAATTGTCAGCACCCTGCAATGGACCACCTGTTTGATAAAACAATCTTCCTTCCTAAATGTTCAATGTGCAGAATTTACGAAGAAACACACTGAACCCTGACAACAGATAAGGGTCTAGGATTGCAAAAAGAACAGAAGGGAGGGAGATCTGTCAGACAGCCTAGCTATATGCCAGACACAGCAGTCACTGTAGCCTAACACAGACAGCTATGGCCAGTGCAGCTGGGATGAAAACTTACATCTCAATGACTGTACCTGCAATCTATAACACAGGAAGGAGTCAGATAAAGTTGTTAGGTATTTGCTCCAGACCACATACATGTTACAAACCTGCAAATTGTTTAGCGGATCCATCTTCATTACAGAGCCTACTGTATTGACTGCAAGAGACACTTCAATAGTCTGGTTGGGAGCAAGTGGAGCATTGATTTGCAGGGGAGCTGCTGGGGCAAGACAAAAGCTGCAGAGAAACACAAGAGAATAATTTTGTTACCACAACTTATCTGCTCACATTCCAATTATTAAAAACAACAGGAGCAAATACCTTCACCAAATTTATATCAACTGACCACATTCAACTTAAGAAGCAGAACAGACAGCCTTAGTGCAAATGCTTGACCTCCGGAGCTACAATGCTCCAGGTTCCAGGTACAAGTATAATCACCAACAAGATAAACGTACTCACCTATGGGATAACCTGCACATTTTCTGCAACCAAAAGCCTTTCTTATTTCTTCACAAGAAAATAACAGTCAAGATCTTACATTATCAGCTGATCTACAGACAACCCTCCTTGGTGGGTATGAATATGTTCATCCTCACTTTCATTTTAACTTAGCAGTCTTCTCTAAAGTTCCTGTGGTCAGGGGATGACTACAACCAACTCTGTCGCACTCAGTGATCCCATTCCTTACACTAGGAGAGTGCAACTAGTCTCTGTGCAGATCAGTTTGCCATCAACCAGATAGTAATTATATTTTCTATGAAATACTTGTGCCTGTTCAACACTGCACAGCATGAGTTACAGACATTTGCCAGCCACTGCATGAAACACTAGAGTTTCCAGTGCAAAAGAAGCATGTTTGTGCTGCTCAGGCTACCATGGGACAAAAAAAGAAGTTATGTACTCACCATAACTTTCCATCTGTGTTGTCCATTTTCATTCTTCAATATATGGCTTCAGATTTGATCCTTCTATTTGACTCGACTGCTGTTCTACAGCTCGTAGAAGCCACAAACTCTCGAGCTCCTCCCTTGCCCATAATGCTGTAATCCCCCTCCTTCTCCAGATCTTGTTTGCAGCTCCCTAAAGTAAAATATTGCTATACTTTACATACTATGGAAAAACACTTTCTGAAGCTCAAAGAAAAAAAGAACTTGGTTCCTGAGGCACTCTCCCGCTGTACCGGAAGGACAGTGGCCTTTCTTTTGACACTCACATTGCTAAAGTGGTTAGAAAGACCTTCTACATTGCCCACCTGATCATGAAGGGATTCACATCCAGATCTAGTGAGGTCATTGTTCCCCTGTACTCTTCACTTATCAGACCAATGATAGAGTACAATGCCCCATTCGGGATGTATCTCACCCGACATCTGCAGCAATTGGAGAGACCCCAAAAGTTCCTCACCAAAAGGATAAAGGGACTCCAAAATATGTCATATGCTGCCAGATTGAAGAAACTCAAGCTCTATTCAGTCGCATACCATCTGCTCAGAGGTGACATGTGCGTGACATACAAGGCCATGTCCAACCCGGAATTAATGGACATGCTCCACCTCAAAAAATCCAAATCCACCAAAACCACTAGAGCAAGCGACTTAAACCTTAGCACGGATATAAATAGGACGTGCTGGAGGGATAGATTTATCACTCAGAGACTCCCTATACTGTGGAATAAAATCACGGTCCATGTGAGGCAGAGCACCTCGCTGGCTCTGTTCAAGAGAAATCTTGACCTGTGGATGGGAGATCGTAGGTTTACCCCGGGAATCATCTCTGTGTCACTGCTGGACAGAGGCACAACAAACTAATGGGCACAGTATTTTTTCATATAAGGGGTGGCCGTAAGCCACAAAACTTTGGGCTAGGATTATAAATGCCTTAGGGCAGATAGCCTAGTATAAACCTATGAACCTATAAGTCATCAAAGAAACATGGGACAGGAGTTGAAGAATGAAAATGGACAACACAAATGGAACATTATGGTGAGTGCTTAACGTCTATCTGATATTGTCCATTTTCATTCATTCCAACAAATGGGACAGAGTGCCGAGGTACCTGAATCCTGGGTGGACTCTAAGGAATGATATTCCTGAGTACTGTAGAGCTGCTCTTCCTCTAGAGACCAGATCCAATATGCAAGGAGTAATAAAGGTATGAGGGTTAAACCAAGCTGCAGTTGCACAAATATCATCCATGGAAGTTCTGGACAGGAAGGCCGATGAAGTCGCCATGGACCTATTTGAATGGACCTTTAAGGGTTGTTACAGACAAAGGAAATACAAATCAGTCACCCATCTCAATAAAGTTACTTTTGAGACTGGTTGACTCGATTTGACTTCTGAAAAGGATACTGATCGGTGCAGATAGAAACGTAATTGTCTATGAACATCCACTAAGTGTAACATGTATTCGCCTTTGTTAGAGAAATTTGGAAAGAATACCGGAGATGAATGGCTTGACTGAGGTTAGATCCTGACACCACCTTAGGAAGAAAGGTAGGGTTGGTTCTTAAAAATACTCAATCCTTGTGAAAGATTAAATATGGAGGTTTAGAAGATGAGGCCTGCAGTTCTGATATTTTTCCAGCCAATGTTATGGCTATGAGAAAAATCATTTTCCAAGTCAGATATCTTAACTCATCTCACTGCAGATTCAAATGGACTCTGAGTTAGGGCCTGTAACATTACGGTAAGATCCCAAGATGGAGTAGGGTCCTTGAAGGGTGGCTTCAGTAAGAAGACACCTTTTATAAAGGCTTTATAAAGCCGTGGAGATGCAAAGGCAGAATTATCCACTCCAATATGGAAATTGGAGACAGAAGCTAGCTGAACATTAAATGTAGAAGGACTAACCTACTTATTGAAAATGGAAATCAAGAATTCAAGGATCTTAAGTATTGCTGCTGAAAAGGGGTCTGTGTCATGTAGTTGTGCCCAAACAACAAATCTTTTCCATTTGCTTTTGTAGACTTGTCTGGTAGAAGCCTTGTGAGAAGATAAAAGAACACGGCACTCTGGAGATGACAGCTTCGGCTGTCTATCAATAGAATTGGAGATACCATGCCGTTAACTTGAGACCCTAAATGTCCAGGTGAGTCATGTCCATCGGGTGAGACTGAAGGTCTAGAAATGGATTCAGAATCCATGGTGGGTAGGCTAGAAGAGGCCAAAGGAAGGGGAACCAAATCAGTTGAGGCCAATAAGGGGCAATGAGGATGACTTTGCTCTTCAATCGAGATGCTTTCTGTAGGAATCTGGGGATTAAGAAGGTTGGGGGATAAGCACAGACGAGACATGGGGGTCAATCGTGAAGGAAAGCGTTTCTTCTCTCGATGACTCCCCCGGCAGAGGGATTAGGGTAAAGAAAAATACAACAAGAAAGTCTCAAAAATATGAAAATACAACAAAAAGGCCAGTAAAAATATAAAAATCACCAGTTTGCACTTTATTAACAAGAAAGTCTCAAGTCTTTAGCGCTTTGGCAAGAAATGTCTTCTAGGAGTGCTATTAGGGCAAAGAACCTGCTGCATTTGTTGTTCAGGGGAGATGCAAACAGGCTGCAGTACGGCTAGCCCCATTGGCGGAATATCATTTCTGCCACTTCTTTGTTGACAGACCAGTCGTGAGGTAATAAGATGGACGTGCTCAACCTATTTGCTATCACAATGAATTTCTCCAGTATATGTGTTGCTATCGGAAATCTATTTGAAGAGATCTCCCACTGCCACACTCACAGCTTCTCACAGACGGGGTAAGACCTGGTTCCTCCTTGTTTGTTGATGTACCATACTACAGACATATTGTCTGTTTGAATTGTAATAGCCCCAGAAGGGAGATAGAGTCTTGGAACGCCTGCAACTCTAGGAGTACTGCTCTCATTTCCAGCACGTTAAGCAAGTTGGCCTCTTCAGAGGACCATATGCCTTGAATAGTCTTCCCCGAAAAATGCCCCCATCCGATATGGCAGGATGAATGGACGACCTTGTAATATTTCATCTGAGTGACTCCACCACCAAAGGTACTTTTTGCAGGCCTGAGTTATGCCTATTTTTGGTGGACATAGGTTGGTGTAAAATGGACCACTGGGTTGCTAATGTTCACTGGAGAATTATTACATGGTTTCTTACTAGTGGAAATAGTACAATTGCTGCAGACATCAGTCCCAGGGTCTGAATATATTTCGGGCTGGCAATACTGATGTGAGTATTTTTCTGCCTTGAAGGTGAATGGCTCGAACCCTCATTAGAGGCAGAGATGCTACCATAGATGTCATGCTGAACATGGCTCCTATGAATTCTAGGCACTGGGAAGGTTGGAGTTGAGATTTCTTGAAGTTGATTGTGATGCCCAGATTAAAACTAACCCACAATACATAGTTGCAAGCTGTTATCAGCAGATGCTTGGTCGAGGAAGTAAGGAGTCAGTCACCATCTAAGTATGGAAACATTCAGAATCCCTGCAGTCTGAAGTGAGGTGCTACCACTGACATGGATTTGGTAAACAGCCTGGGGGGGTCTGTGGTAGGACCAAAAGGCAGTGCTCTGAACTGGTAGTGACTGGCTCCAAACTGGAAGTGAAGATATCTCCTGGACCATCTGTTCATTTTGATGTGACAATATAAATCCTGGAGATCTACAGAGCACATACAGTCGTCCTTGTGCAGGAAAGGCAAAATGGACTTAACTATGACCATCTGGAACTTCAGATTGAGAGCCAAGACTGGTCTGCAATCTCCTGCCTTCTTTAGCACTAAAAAGAATCTTGAGTAAGTTCCAGACTCTTTTTGGTCTGGGGGGACCCTCTTGGGTGACTCTTTTGTCTAACAGCTTTTGTACGTCTAAAGCTGCTGCTTTCTTCTGATGGGGTGGAACTTAAGGAATTTTGTTCTGTAACAGTGGTGGAAGGGAAAATGGAATGATATAACCTCTGGAAATGATCCTCTGCACCCAAGTATCTTTTACGTCTAGCCAGGCTTTCTGGTGCAGGGATAAATGACCTCAGACTGTCTCAAGAGTAGGACAATCAGGCCTCCTTTCAGGAGTGCTGATAGGGCCAGTCAGAGAAAGAATCTCTGGACCCATGGTTCTGCGGGCTTCCTCTGCCTTGTGGACAGTGTCTTTCATTGGAGTTATGCTTCACCTCAATCTAAGAAGTATCAAATCAATAATAAGGTTCACAACTTGCATCTTATGCTTGCAACCCACTCCCCTGACATCATGTGTCTCTCAGAAACATGGCTCAAACCTAGCACTAAGGATGAAGAAATTATCCCACCTGGGTATAACATCTTTAGGGCCGATCGAATAACTAGAAAGGGTGGGGGAATAGCTGTCATGTTCAAGAACTCCTTGAACATCACAATGAATCCACTCCAACCTCCAAAAGTTCCTAACCTAGAACTGATTGCCCTAAAGCTATGCCTAAACAACCAAAAAAGTATTAATCTCATAGTAATTTATTTACCACCAGGCAAAAATGTTGAAAACCTAGAACAAACTCTTAGTTGGCTTGCTACCAACTATCCCCAAGAAACCATAATATTAGGGGACGTTAATATTGACTGGTCCCTCTACTCCGTTCACTCAAATCCTCTCCCCATTAACTTACATGGATTCTCCCAAAATATTCTTTCTCCCACTAGAATTGGAAATGCTCAACAAAAGGACAGCATCGACTGGATTCTTACTAACAAGGATCCAAATAACTACACCATAGGGACTCTTCCCAACGACCTTAGTGACCACCTTATTACCTTTATTATAAAACACAAATGTCCAACTACAAACCCCCCCCCCCCCCTAACAAGACTAGTTAGGAACAGTAAGAATTTTGTCCCAGACCAACTTCTCGCAGACCTCAAAGCATGTAATTGGTCCATCCTAAAAACTCTACCCTTAGATGAGTGTGTGTCATACTTTAATGACACTTTCCTCAAGATACGTGACTCTCATGCTCCTAAGCGACTTACTACAACAAAGGAACGTATCGCACCTTGGCTAACAAAAGATACTAAAACCAAAATTAAACTCCGAGACCAGGCCTGGAACAAATGGAGAACCACAAACCCCCCCCTAGATCGCATCAAGTTTCTGCAGCTTAGAAATTCAACCAAAGCAGCCGTTATATGTCTGATAAAAAACAATATTTCTGTCACCTCCAAGATAAACACCAGCATAATCCTAAAAAATTCTGGGCTGGATTCAATCACCTCCTTCATCCAGGTAAATCTACCAACCCCACCCCTGAAAAACTCATGGATAAAGATCCAGAAGAAATAGCCAACACTTTTAATTCTTTTTTTACTGAGACCATCCAGTCCCTCGCCAGTCAGCTTACTACTTCTCCCTCGGCTACAACCTTAACTAAAGACCCAACTCAACCTTAACTAAAGACCCAACTCAACCCTCCTTCAACCTACAACCTACCTCTACCTCCTATATTCGTACCCTCTTGAAAAAACTTAAACCAACCACCCTAGCGGCTGACTTACTCCCAGCCAAATACTTACAAATAGCATCTGATGCCATAGCCTACCCTGTTTCAATCTTGATCAACCGGACCATTTCCAAAGCTTCTATTCCCTCAATCTGGAAAATCTTTTATATCATCCCTCTCCATAAAGAAGGGTCCTCCACTGACACATCTAACTATAGACCCATAGCTATACTGTCTCCTCTAGCCAAAATCATGGAATGCTGCGTTCACAAGCAACTCATTACCCACCTCACTCGAAACAACCTCCTGTTTAACACCCAACACGGCTTTCGCCCCCATCATAGCACAACAACTGCTCTCCTCTCCTTTGTTGACTCAGTCAACCACAACCGCAATAATAAATTAATATCCTCTGCGCTCTTTCTCGACCTATCGAAAGCCTTCGACATGGTCAATCACCAACAGTTGCTCCACACACTGGAAACCTTTCATCTTAGCAAACCAACCATAAGTTGGTTTAATGCCTACCTCTCTTGTAGAAAACAGGCGGTTCAGTGGCAAAACAGGCTATCAGACCTACTCCCTACTAATATCGGTGTTCCCCAAGGATCTATTCTCGGTCCCCTTCTTTTTTCCGTCTTTATAAATGGTCTACACTCTATCATTCCCAAAGCCACCTGTATTCAATATGCAGATGACTCCACCCTGATCTGCTCTGATGTCTCTCTCGCCAAACTCCAAGTCACAACCCAAAACTGCTTTTCCATAGTTGAAAAATGGTTCTCGGAACTAAAACTCCTACTTAACCCAACCAAAACCAAATTACTTCTATTTTTCCCCACTCAAATTACCTCCCAAGGAAAAGAACCTCCTAATACCAACAACCCAACCTTCCATGCATCCTCCAACAATGGGACCATAATCAATCCTGTCTCCCACACCAAACTACTAGGGGTGACCATAGACCACAAGCTTAAATTTGATATGCATGTTAGCCTGACCATTAAGTCGGTAAACAAGAAACTCGGGTCCATGTATAGAATAAAGAACTTCTTAACCCCGCACACCAAACTAACTATTGCCCGGGACCCACCTCCTCTCCACACTCCTTTATGCCTCCCCGATATTCTCCTTCCTTAACAAGAAAGAGCTCAATAAACTATCTACAACCTATAACCATATAGCCAGATTCATAACAGGAATGCCCTATCGCACCCATCACTGCCTAAATCTAAGGACACTGGAATGGTTAGAACTGCCCAACATTCTCAAACTCAACCAACTCACTGAGGCATTTAAAATAATCAACCATCCAGACAAAACCCCCTCACTGAACAAAATACTTACCCCCTACTCCAACCTTACGTCCCTCAGGTCATCCAAAAGTCTACAAGTGCAGACCATTAAATCTAACAACTCGGGAGGTGAAGCTCTCTATGCCAATTCATTGGTAAATCCTGGAATGCCCTCCCAAACAACCTAAGACTCATGACCTCTCTTCACCAATTCAAAAGACACCTCAGAGTTCTCCTAAAGTCCCAATGGCTATGCCCCTGCTCTAATCCAGACTAATAGCAAATGTCCCTGGCCCACCTAGGCCCACCTAAGCCTCTACCCAACCCAAAACCTTAAGGGTCCACAATGTAGCCATGTTAGATCATCTACACAAGTCTGTACCTCTTTTAAACAATATGTATAACTACTTGCTTGCTTTATTTCGCCTATAAATGTAATAATAATTACTTGATCAGCTTATGTTTTTGTTTATGTACCTCTGTTCCTTGGAGCTTTTCTCCCCGGGCCTCTACTGAAAATGGACATGTATCCAGCTAGACTAGCCCGGTCAACAAATGTAAAATAAAATAAAATAAAATAAATAAAATAAAGTTCCTCCCTCTGTCTTGGGGAGAACTTTCTTCATGTGTATCATGAAAAGAACCCTGGGATCTACTGAATCACATCTTTCAACCATCTTGCTGATTCCTGGAAAAAGCTTTGAGGAGTTGAAAAACATACACCAACAGCAGACAGGGTCTTTGCATCTTTCTCACACCTGGAGAGTGATTGGGGCCAAACAACAAAGTTAAGGAACAAAGCAGCATTGGCGAAAGATGACGAAGGGGTCCGCAAAATCATACAGGAGCATCCAGGCAAGCCTCCTAAAGGAAATGCCTGAAAACCACTGCTCTTGAGGCTCCTTCAGCTGCATGGGAAATGGGCCTCACAGATTAATTTGAAATGGACTGAAAGGTGGCTAACTTTGAAGCAATATCTGCCTCAGCAGTACTAGTCCCCAAGAGGGTTTTCTAGAGCTCCTTGATCAAATCCCACTGCAATCTGGTGAAGTGCGTCAAGTAGTTCAGGGACCCAAGTGCAAAGATTGCTGATGAATGGACTCACTTCCCAAATCTGTCCATCACCACAGACTCCCTATTAGGAGGGTGGACAGATAAACTCTGTTCAGTGAGTTTTTTGGTGGCTCCACCACGACCATAGCATCCTTTGCTCCAGAATTCTCTTCCTTTTGGTGGTGCTAGGATCTTATCTGGTCTCTTGGGGATTGGCTCTACAGAATCTGGTTCCTTCCAAGGCAGCTGAGAGATTAAGTCAATGAGCTCATCAGCAGGCAGAGGTACCCAAGGAAGTAGGTGGGCCAAGCACCAAAATCCTCCAGAAATACTGATTCCTCTTGAAAAGGGGTGTGGGTGGACCAATCACCCTGCTGTTTCAGGATTTCTAAAAAGTATCCAAATGAGATGTCATCAGGTGATGTACTTGCGGAACTTTCTCCTTCATTAAAATCTTGATCTTCCGTGACTGACTCCTGGAAGGGGGAGGGGAAGAGTCCAAGTGCCCCCTCTTGCACTTTATCTTCCTAGGGATGTCTTTGGTGGGATGCTCTGGAGAAGTATGGGAAAAGACAACCATGTCCTGTGGCATCTGCAGACTTTCGGCTGGCTGCCTCTGTGGAGTAGAATGTGGAGGCTCACAACACAGTCATCTGAGAACAAGAAGGAAGATCCCAAGGGGGGGAACCATCTGATCTCTACATGAGAACACTCTCTCCACTTCCTTGAAGGCAGAATGCCCCAGGGAGAAAGAGACAGAAAAGAAATGCTTCTGGACCGACAGCTCCATCCGACACAAAGACATGACCCCTGAGGTAGGAGTTGGAACTGAGCTATCTAATGCCAAGGCTCCGAGAACTTTGGAGTCGACCCCAACCCCTTAAATCCGACAATGAAGCTTTGGGTCCAACAGCCCTCCAACTCCAACACAGTCAAAGCAGATATGCTCAGAGAAGGCGTCAGATCCAAGGATACAGGAACCTTCAGATCTGAAGTGGATGGCACTCAGATACTTGGATCAGAGGGCTCTGAAACTGAAAGACAGAGCAGAGGAGGAGGGGCCAGAACAGGTGGAGTTGTATGAGTTAAGACCTCCAGACACACTGAGGTAGGAAAAAGAACAACAAGAAACCAGTTCCACCAAAGGATTTAATGCACACTGAAATACTTTCTCTGACGTCTCGGCCAAAGCCTTCAAGGAGAATAAAACACATGTATAGCATAACACTATATATACACACCTTCAATAAAATAATTAAACAATTAATTAATTAGAAAACATTCTAACAAGATAAAGTTTTCCAATTGAGCTCTTCATTGAGCCCAAAAGGAGACATAGTCTTAAATTTTAAAATGTATACAGTTTCTTTCTTTACTAAAACACTTTTAATGTTCATATTATTAAACTTGGATACACGTTGAACTTTGTATTGCTTCTAATACCCAAGTTGTGTCAAATGCTACTGAATATGTTGTTAATCTTTCTCAGTATAATTTTAGCGAAATAGAATTGTGTGTTCTAAATAAGGGACTTAAATTTGTCCCTACTGTGATTACTCGACTTTACGACACTCAAAGGGATGTTTTTGCCTTTGCTAGGAAATTACACTTGAAATATTTTTTTAGTAAAGGTAGAGTTTTTGATTCGGACCCAGAAGTGGATAGTATAGATAGCTCATTAGATAGCTTTTTTTCCTGTGTCTCGGACATGGAAAATAATGCATATTACAGCTTCGATACTTCGAAGGTTCCTTCACAAAGCACTTTTATGCCTGATGTTTTGAATGGGGAAGTGTGCCAGTTTGTTAGTCTGGTTAACTATTTTACTGAAATATCTTATAAAGAGTTTATGAGCAATAGGTTTAATGTAGATTATAATATGTCTGTCCATGAGTGGAAAGCTTTGTTAAATTTAAGTAAGATGGATGATATTGTTTTCAAGCCATCAGATAAGGGGAACAAACTAGTGGTCATGCATTTCTCTGAATATCTTAATATGTGTATGGAGCATTTGTGTGATGTTAACACATACAGGATTGTTGATTCTGAAATATATTATACAGCTATTGATGACTATATAGAGTTAATAAATAAGGGAATGAGACTTGGTTATTTTTCTCAGTTAGATGTTAAGAAAAAATTTAATGTTGATGGTTGTAAGATGGCTTTGTTTTACTGTCTACCGAAAATTCATAAGAATTTGCAGAGACCCCCAGGGCGACCAATAGTTTCTGGTTCACGATATTTTTTATACAATTTGGGTGTTTTTTTACACCATTTTTTATCCCCTTATGTTACAAAATTACCTTCATATATAACTGATGTTTTTGATTTTTTGGATAAAGTTAAATGTGTTAAACCAAATCACAATATGTTATGGGTTAGTATAGATGTTAAAAGTCTATACACGAGTATTTCACATCAATTTGGACTTGAAGCTATAAGGTTTTTTTTGGGGGATTCCCCGGCCACAGAATATGTTATTGAATTGGTACATTTTTGTTTAACCCATAATTATTTTGAATTTAATAATGTCTTATACCATCAGTTGCAAGGTACAGCAATGGGGGCTTCATTTGCCCCCATGTATGCGAATTTATTTATGGGCCTCTTTGAATTAGAGATTGTTTATAAGAAAATTTTTTTTCGTGAACACGTTATCCAATATTTTAGATATGTGGATGACTTGATATTTTTGGTTGATGGTAGTAGAGACCAAATTATAGAATTTTTTAATGAGATTAATGTTAACAAATACCTTATAAAATTTGATGGATTAAAGATTGGTCGTGTTATTCCATTTTTGGATGTAGTGTTAGATATGTCTGATGGTCAAAGTATTGTAACTTCACCCCATAAGAAATTTGAAGGGATGTGCCAGTATTTACATGGCACAAGTGGGCATCCGTCTCATATAATTGAAGCTTTACCATATGGTGAAATGTTACGCATTCAAAGACTTTGTAACAATTCTGATATCTTTCATAAAGAAATGAGTTGTTTGGTTAGTTCCTTTTTGACTCGTGGCTATAGTAAGGATACTTTGGAAAATAGTTTTACTAGACTGTTAACAGGAGTTAAACCTAGGGTTGAAAAATCTATCTCCCAGTGGAGGAATGTTAATATGGGGGGTAATGTGACATCACAGTATAATGAAAGTGTGAATAAGGATGACATTTATTTTGTTACAACATTTGGCTGTTTTACTAAATGTTTTTTGGAAATTGTAAATCAGTTTTGGTTTTATTTATGCTCTATTAAGAATGTGCAACAATGGTTACATGCAAATATTAAGTTTTCTTATCGTAAGGGCAAAAACATAAAAAATTTTTTAGTAAAAGCTAAATTTGTTATGCCTTCCTTTAAAATGTATGTTCAACCAGTTCTAGTAGGCACTTTCCCTTGTGGTAAGTGTAAGGTTTGCAAACATATTGTTACCACTTTTGAGTATATTAATAATATTAGATTTGATAGTTTCGGTCATTTTAGTTGTAACACTGTGGGCGTTGTATATGCTTTACGATGTCCCTGTGATAAATTTTACATTGGGGAAACAAAGAGGGGATTCAAGACTAGATTTCTTGAACATATTAGAGATATCAGGAATTGTAAGAAGGATAGTCCTGTGGCTATGCACTTTTTAGAAGTTCATAATAGTTGTAGTGATGGCTTGAAGGGGACAGTATTAGAACAAATTTGTGTATCCAAGTTTAATAATATGAACATTAAAAGTGTTTTAGTAAAGAAAGAAACTGTATACATTTTAAAATTTAAGACTATGTCTCCTTTTGGGCTCAATGAAGAGCTCAATTGGAAAACTTTATCTTGTTAGAATGTTTTCTAATTAATTAATTGTTTAATTATTTTATTGAAGGTGTGTATATATAGTGTTATGCTATACATGTGTTTTATTCTCCTTGAAGGCTTTGGCCGAGACGTCAGAGAAAGTATTTCAGTGTGCATTAAATCCTTTGGTGGAACTGGTTTCTTGTTGTTCTTTTTGCTGTTCTCAACTTGGTTCCTGTCGTTCAGTTTGACACTGAGGTAGGAAGCCTGGAGAACTCCCATCTGAATTTGTGTTGAAAGAAACTTCATCATTCTATCCATGTGCACTTCTGTGAGACTTCTGAATGAATGGGAAGAGGCGATGGAGGGAGAGCTACATCTTTTGAGGAAGGGCAATGAGAGCCGAGACGGAACTGGATCCAGGGAGGATGCATATCTGGTCCTGGGTATTGACGGCTCTAACAGAGTCGCATCTGAAGACACAGACTATGTCTGAAGTAGTAGGATCCAACAAGTTGTGGTATGATGGATCTATTTCTTACATTTTTCCCTTGGCTCTGAGGTTGGATCCAAAAAGGACTGAGATGAGCCAGCTTGCTCTGAAGATCCTTTTTTGCCTCTTTCTTGTCTGACTTGAAGGAATGAGATCCTGAAAGTGATTCTGCAAAGGCTGAAGGAATGAGGCCTTTAAGTATCAATTTATTCTTCCAGTCCACCAGAGCTCGCGAACTGAAAGATTTGCATATGGTACAGTCACGCCTGTAAATGCTCAGGTTCTAAGCAGTAGATCCATAATGCAGGAGTGTCAGATGAAGGACTCTTGTGCCCACATTAATTACACTTCTTTAAACCTGAAGGTTTACCTGCCATGATTCCACTAGCAAAAAAAAAAAAAAAAAAAAAAAAACCCACTAGAAATATGAACAAAATAAAAACTTTTAGTTATGTACTTACCATAACTTTGGATGTATGGGATCCATCTCGCCTACATTCATAACTGATGGGTTCAGAGCCGATCCGTCTGCTCCGACTCGGCCACTATACACTAGAACAAAGTCTCTCATTGGCTGGGCTACCCCTTATCCCATAATGCACCACGCCTGCTTCCCCAGATCTTGTTTGTTCGCTTTCATACATACATACAGGTACAGAACACATACCAATAACTGTAACCAACCAGATCCCTTCCAGAGGAGTGCTTAGCAAGATCAATATTTCCTCCAAATCCAAAAGGTAGGGGGAAGGAGGGTGGGCATGTATGAATGTAGGCGAGATGGATCCCATACATCCAAAGTTATGGTAAGTACATAACTAAAAGATGTAATGGGATCCTATCTCGCCTACATTCATAACTGATGGGACAGCGTCCCTAGCACCTAAAAACCCCGGGTGGCTCACTGGAACACACTCCTGAGAACTGCGGAACTAAATGAAGCTCTGCCTCGGGAAGCCACATCAACCTTGTAATGAGAAATGAAGGTGTGCAGAGAAGACCAAGTAGCAGCCACACAAATATCATCTATTGAAACTTTGGAGTGAAAAGCTACAGAGGTGGCCATAGCCCTGGTAGAATGAGCTTTGAGTGGGAAAGGCAACTCTCTGCCTGACTGGGAATAAATGAAAGAGATGCAATCGTTAATCCATTTGGCAATGGTGGTTTTGGCAACTGGTAGACCTAACCTATTCTCCGCAAAGGACACAAACAGTTGGTCAGATTTTCGTGTCTGAGTGGTCCTATCTAAGTAAAAACACAGTTGCCTGTGAACATCCAACTGGTGGAAGGTATATTCTGCTCTATTAGAAAAATTTGGAAAGAAAACTGGGAGCTCCAATGATTGCTGAATGCATAAAGGGGATGCTACCTTAGGCAAAAAGGATGGATTCAATCTAAGGGAAACTCTGTCTTTGTGAAAAATCAAATGAGGAGGGGAAGAACAGAGAGCCTGAAGCTCTGAAACCCGCTTAGCAGAGGTTATTGCCACTAGAAAGGCAGTTTTCCACGACAGGAATCTTATATCACAAGTGGCTGCAGGCTCAAAGGGACGGGCAGTTAAAGAGGCCAGAACCAAATTTAAGTCCCAAGGGGGCACGGGATGAGCCATAGGAGGCCTGAGGAGCCAGGCTCCCTTAAGAAAGGACTTGCAAAGTCTGTTAGCCATTAAAGAAGGCTCCATAATAACATGAAAATTAGATATAGCCGCCAGTTGAACTTTAAGTGTGGAGACTGAAGAACCTGAATGAAACAATGAAGCTAGAAATTCCAAGACCTGCGGAACTGGGGCCGTAAGAGGATCAATGCCTCGCTGCTGGGCCCAACAAACAAACCTTTTCCATTTGCTGGAATACAGCTTAACGGTAGACGGCTTGTGGGAAGAGGACAAGATGCGCATCACTTCCGAAGAAAGAGAAAGATTTCTAACTAAGGATGGAAGTGGAGTAACCAAGCAGCCAGTCGCAACGACCGGAGGGACGGATGAGTGTCTCCCGACTGACTGGACAACAGACCCGGCACTGGGTCCAGAATCCAGGGGCCCTGTATCGCATACTTCTGAAGGAATGGGAACCAAACCTGACGGGGCCAATGTGGGGCGACCAAAATCATGTGGCGCCCGACATGAAGAGCCTTCTGAATCACCCTCGGGAGAAGGGGAATCGGGGGGAAGGCATAAAGCAGACCCGGGGGCCAATCGTGGGCTAGAGCGTCCCTGGGAGACTGCCCCTGAGAGGGTGTCAGAGTGAAGAACTCTCTGCACTTCGCATTGTTGGGGCTGGCGAACAAGTCACAACAAGGGAGACCCACTTGGCGAAGATCTGTGCAGCCACTCTGTTGTTGAGGGACCACTCGTGGGGCAACAGGAGAGTCCTGCTGAGCCTGTCTGCAATCACATTGGCTTTTCCCGGAATGTGCGTGGCTACTAAGAAACGTCGAGAGGCTATGGCCCAGCGCCATACTCTCATGGCCTCCCTGCAAAGGGGGGTAGGACCTGGTTCCGCCCTGCTTGTTTATGTGCCAAACTACCGACATGTTGTCGGATAGAATTGCAATAGTACCTTGGGAGAGAGCATGATGAAGTGCTTGTAAAACCAGAAGCACCGCTCTCATTTCCAGGATATTGATGTGAAGGTGCACTTCGCAATCCTGCCAAGTGCCTTGGACAGACCTGTCCAGATAATGACCCCCCACCCTATCTGGGAGGCGTCCGTGGTCACTGTGGCAACAGGGGGGGGTGAAAGGAGGCCCCCAGTCCATGTTGGACTGACATAGCCATCAACGGAAGTCCCGACGACAACTGTCCGTAATCAGAACCAGGTGGTTCAGGGGAAGTTCTTGGTATGACCATTGAACCGATAATAGCCATTGCAGCAGCCGCATGTGCAGCCTGGCTAACGGTACTAGGAGGATAGTTGCAGCCATCGTGCCCAATAACTGAAGAATCTGTCTGGCAGGAACTCGAGATTTGGGTAACAAATTTAGAACCTGTGATTGTAGAACCTGAATTCTCTCTGATGGCAAAAATGCCCGCATCCTTTTTGTGTCTAACTCTGCGCCTATAACGGTGATACGCTGAGATGGCCGCAGCACAGATTTTTTCCAACTGAAAGTGATTCCTAGCGAGAGACCCAAGGTTACTGTGGCCATCAGCGCTCGAATCAGTAGATGCTTGGAGGTGGCAGTGAGGAGCCAGTCATCGAGATAGGGAAACACTTGGAATCCTAGA
Source organism: Protopterus annectens (assembly GCF_019279795.1). Classification (NCBI taxonomy): domain Eukaryota; kingdom Metazoa; phylum Chordata; order Ceratodontiformes; family Protopteridae; genus Protopterus; species Protopterus annectens. The sequence goes on along the minus strand of NC_056733.1, from coordinate 514,981,096 downwards.
CTTCTCAAGTGAGCTGTCACCACTGCCAGACACTTAACACCCTGGGGGCTGTGGTGAGACCAAAGGGCAGTGCACAAAACTGGAAATGACTGGTTCCTAGGTGGAAGCGTAAATGACTCCTGGACTCTTGACGTATCAAAATGTGATGGTAAGCGTCCTTGAGGTCTATGGAGCACATCCAGACATCCTTCTCCAATAACGGGAGAATGGACTGAAGGGTGACCATCCGGAACTTGGACTTCTTCACAAAATGATTTAAAGAGCTTAGGTCCAAAATGGGCCTTACGTCCCCTGTCTTTTTTGGCACCAAAAATAATCTTGAGTAAGTTCCTGATCCGATCTGGTCGGCGGGGACGGGCTGGATGACCCCTTTGCTTAGCAGCATTGAAACTTCTAGGGCTGCCAGATCCCGCTGACTGGGTGGCACATCCGGGATTCTCCTTGTAGGAGGAGGGGGCTTGAAAAAGGGGATGAGGTAGCCTCCGGTTACAATGCGAAGCACCCAGTGATCCTTGGTTATCGATTCCCAAGACTGTGGGTGTTTCGCGTAACGACCCCCGACTGGCTCCGGAGAAGCACAGCCGGGCCACATCCTAGGGATGTTGAGGGTAGGAGGAACCACGAAAGGAGTCGCGGTCTCCAGAGTTACGGGGGCCTCTGCCACCTCTAGGGCGGCGTCTTCCTGAATTCCCCCCCCCCTGCCTCTGGAGGGGGGATCACTTGGTGGAGTAGAGAAGAACTTTTGGGATTTCCTGAACCACATTTTCCCTCCTCTCTGGGCCTTGGGATAAGGTCTAGAGGGAGCGGAAAAACAGGCCCCAATGGCAGTCAAGGTCTTGCCCTCCTGCTCGCACCGAGTAAGTGTGTCCTTCACCTTGGGTCCAAACAAAGAAGACCCATCAAAGGGGGCATCGGCGAAGGAAGACTTAAAGGCCTCCGCGAGTGGACATGAGTGTAACCAGGCTTGTCTCCTAAGAGCCACTCATGTGCCCGCTGCTCTACTCGCCCCTTCGGCTGCATAGGAAATGAGCCTCATGGACGAGTTGACAATAGAAGATAGGGTAGTCATCTGGGCGCCTACCGTCTGTGCGAACGCCTCAGGAAGGTTACCCGCAAGGGACTCTCCTAACTCCTTGAGGAGGTCCCTTTGGAGCCTTGTAAAATGACAGAGATAGTTCAGCGACCACAGGGTAAAGGTCGCTGAAGAAAGGGTATGCTTCCCATACCTATCCATGCTCCTAGAATCCTTATTAGGAGGATGAATAGACATTGAAGCCTCTGCCACGTCCTGCAGAGTGGCAGATGCCACCACCATAGCATCAACTGCAACACCCTTAGTGAGGAATTCCTTCTGTGGAGGGGCTGAAAGAAACTTATTAGGCCTGGCAGGCACCGGTTCCACTGTATCAGGATGTTCCCATACCCTCCGAGAGATTAGATCTAATAACTCGTCGAAGGGTGGAGACACCCAGGAGGAGGAGGGCTGGGCCCCGAAGGCCTTGAGGAAAACTGACTCCTCAGCGGTAGGGGCTTTGGATTGCCAATCACCTCTCTGGATGTCCGAGAAGGAGACGTCATCCGAGGACGATTTAGGGGACCCCTCCGCATCATCGAGGTCAGTATCTGAAGTGACAGATTCATCTTGGGAATCAACGTGCTTCCTCTTACACAGTTTCTTCCTTGGGGGTTCATCCAAAGCAGATTCAGAAGAACCCCCCAGAAGAAGGGAACCCTCTAAGGGGGTATCCTCAGGCCCTGGGGCCCCACTGTCGTGGGTAAGAATGTCTCCAGAGGCACCAGTACCCAAAACTTGGGACGGAGAGGTAGAAACCTGCTGAACCGGCAAGGTCATGGCCAGTGCACTCCTCATGGCCTCAAAAGCAGGACCTCCAGACTCTGCAGAGGGCACTTGCTGAGAGACCATGGCGGTACCGGGAATACCTGCAGCTGATACTCCGAGGGGAAGACTGAGCATCGAAGAGGCGAGCTCCACAGTGTTGCCCTCGGCCCCTGCCGAGGAAGACCCAGTACCAAACCCTGACACCGAGGACAGGGTAGGAATGAAGGTCGGAGCACAGAAACTCCGAGGGGGTCCCTGCTCTGACTGGAAGATTCCGCTGCGTTCTACCTGCACCGACTCCAACGGCTCCAAGGGGGTCGGAGGAGGAATCAAATGCATGGGATATGGAATCGGCTCCGAAGCCGCGTGGGCTGGAGCCGAGATCATTTTAGTAAAAACTGGGGACTGGAACAGCCTCTGGATAACCCTATCCAAATCTGAATCTGACAACCTAGAGGATTTGGAGGAAACAGATTGGGGCCAAGAAGACTTCTGCCTCGGCTCCGATAAAGCAGGGGATTGGCTCCGAAAGGGTTCCAGCATTATCGGACCCGAGACCGGAACCGTTTGCAACAGTGTCGGCGCCGAAGGAGGCTCCGGAGCCGAGGGGGAAAGGGTCTGAGCTGCACACCTCCAACGGCTCCGAGACCAAAGGAGCCGAAGTAGGTGATTGGCCTCTCGATGCACTAACCTGCGGCTCCGACACCAATGGAGCCGAGGGAAGAAGCACCGAGGCAGACCCTTCAGCCATCAGCTCCGAAGCCATTGGAGCCGAGGAAGAAGTCGATCCCAGTTTCTTAGCTGTCGGGTCCAACGGACTGGTCGGAGTCGACGATCTATGCTTCTTGGGTGTCGGGCCTGACGAACTGGTCGGAGCCGACGATCTCTTCTTTTTAGAAGCTGGAGATGAAGCCAAAGCTTCCTCAAATAAAGGCTTAATCAGACCCCTAAGTATCAGCTTGTTTTTTCTCTCGTGGAGCACCCTGGAGGAAAAAGTGTGACACACACTGCAAGTATCCTGTAAATGTTTAGGCCCTAAACAGTACACGCAGACAGCATGGCTGTCTGTAATAGACATTTTATAATTACATTTTGCACACTTTTTGAACCCTAATTTCTGCTCCTTAGAACATTTTGGGTACAGTAGAAAAAACAGGTAACTGATAGCTAGAAAAAAAACAGTAACTAATGTAAGGGCTAAAGTCCTCTAACTTAAATGGGCTTAGCCTGATACAACAGGTCAAATACACAGAAGTAAGGAAATACGTGGGCCAAAGCCCTCTAACTTAAACGGGCTTAGCCCGAAAACTATTTCAGTCACACAACAAGAAAATTAGATAGACATACAATAAGGGCAAAGGCCCTCTAACTTAAATGGGCCTTGCCCAGTACACTAGTAGCGCGAAAAGAATAAAATTTAATTTTACACAAAACTGACCACAAACGCTCACAAAGCTGTTAAAACAGCTGTTTGTTTAAATTCTGACAGAAACCCTAGTCAAAAAAGACCAAAATGTCAAGAAAAAAACACTTGGCTCCAGCCAAGTCGAGACCACGTCTGGCTTGAAAAGCGGCAAATGAGATCTGGGGAAGCAGGCGTGGTGCATTATGGGATAAGGGGTAGCCCAGCCAATGAGAGACTTTGTTCTAGTGTATAGTGGCCGAGTCGGAGCCGACGGATCGGCTCCGAACCCATCAGTTATGAATGTAGGCGAGATAGGATCCCATTACATTCACCATTATGAGTAAGATACAGAAAAAGGGTAAGGAAGTTAGATTACCAGAAATGGTACTGAAGAAATATCGCTACGCAGTAGAGAATTTTACACCAACAATGGCAATAACTGACAAACAGTAAAGATGAAGGGAAAAGGGAGGTTAATAGCTAGAAATAAAGGTTAAACAATAAAGAAAGAAGCACTTATTATTGGAAAACTAAGCTTTCCTCAAGAGCTGTAGTGACCATGTCTTTTCCCAATGGCAACAAACAAGATCTGGGGAAGGAGGGGGACTATAGGATTATGGCTAAGGGAGAAGCTAGAGTGTTTGTGGTTTCCACAAGATGTAGAACAGGACCAGATCCGAACCCATATGTTGATCAATGAATGAAAATTGACATCAAATCAAATGGCATGCACAGAAAAAGGGAGAACAAACACGGTAAAGGAACACAGAATTGACAGGCATGACAGCATCCAAATAAAGGAAAACCGTACTGACTGGGACGGACATGGAAAGACTGACTACTGGAGGCAAACAATGCAGGACTTAGCAATGGCACAACAGATACTCAGTCAAGTCAGCAAGAGAGGACCCTGCCAAAGATTGATGGCTAAGGTGTTATGGTACGTGAGTGAACAGTACAATCATCCAAAATAATCATTACAGCCACCAGGGGGGGAAAAAAAAAAGACACACAACATGGCTGCTTGCCATAAAGGCATTTTCATGGACTACCTAATACCTCAGAAATGGGTATAAACCAGCAACTGCTCCTACTTGGAAAGCATGTATCTTGTTTTTGAAAATGTGTATAGCTGCACATCTTTGGTTTGTATTAACTAGGTATGGGTGGTTGGGTTGTAATGCAAGGTTTGGAACAATGTATCAAAAAGCTAACGAGTTATAAAGTTGATCTTAAAGACCAGCAAATAATACATTTAATAAAGGTATACAATTGGAAGTGAAAATATTTTTTCTTACTAGAATGGCTGCACTGGAAATATCATCTAAGAATGCTAATAGCAATACTGGTTTAGATATTAAAAACAGAGACTACTGACTTACATTAAGAAATGAAGTGTGGATAATGCTGCATGAGACACATTTACACAGAAATAAACATGTTAATTTGGTAACAAAAGTATCTAAATAAAGTTACTATGCAGAAAACAAAGGAAAAAGAAAAGAGAGAAGTAATAATACTGATAGGAAAAGGGATACCAATAGTGACAGATGAAGGAAAACCTAATCACTTAAAGATTTGAAGTGACAAGAGGTCACTGGATGGGGAGAAAGATTACTTTATAATGTATTTACATTGCTCCTAAAACAAATATGTTAGGGCTTAGAAGTGTTTTGGGAGAAACAATTAGCTTTTAATAGAGCATTTTGTCTGTGGGAGGTAAAAGGGACATGGTGGGCAGCAATGATGATAGTGTACCACTGGCCTAGAAGGAAGACTAAAACTAGAGAAGTAAGACTGCTAAAGTACAGGAAACTTAATTTGGAGAATATTTCCTCATTAATAGCAGACTAAACAGAAATCACATACTATTCCCAAAAATGTAGTACTCGGGCTTGACTAGACAGAAATTAGATATCACAGGGGCATGTTTATCTGTGTGAATTGAGACCCACCCGATTATTGTACCGAATCAGGCCTCTACATTAACTACGGATACAGTCAAGAAAAATAAAAGCAAGACACTGGAGTTGGGAGAATGTCCAAGGACTGGATAAAAGACCAGCGTTAGAACCTTTATGAAGAACAGAAATTACTCTAGAAGGGATAAACAGTACCAGGGGAAAGAAACTAAATTTTAAAAAAATCACAGAGGTAAGGGTGAAGAGATATTGGAAAATGGCAACAGAAATTACTTAGGACTGACAAAAGTTAAGTTGATACAAAACAGGAGAGAAAAACGTGAAGAACAATTACCTCCTAAAGCAAAAGAAAAAGTAAAAAAAAAAACTATAAATAACACTTACGAGTACAGACTGAAGTACAGCAATTACATTTTGATCGTAATCCTACAGCACACACTTTTTTAATCCAAAGACTCAAGCACAGAAAGTAGAAAGACCAGTAGTTAAACTTGGGAACCCCAGCACAAGGAAAATAACCAGAGACACTAAACAGATAATTGAGATATTTAGGAAATTTCATGAAAATCTATATAAAGCAGAACATCAACTGGAATTTTTTATTTATTGTATTTGCTTACTGGGAAAGTTTGACTTAGTATAGTGTACTCATTCACAGCACAGACCTGGGGAGTAAATTTCAAAACACACTGAAATATGTATAGTCCAACATATAAATGCAGAAAAAGTAACAATCAAAGAGGCATCAAGTGTGCCAGGATAACAACAGTTTACAATTTTTAGATGCAGTTACCAGATACGAAGGTTACATTAAATAGCCAAACAGGCATTATTTATGCAATATAAAATGGAGACATAGGTTAAACAAAAATACATAGGAGGTTGATAGAGTTGTATCTTTCGGTTTTTCCCGGTTAGGGGTCGCCACAGTGGAACTCCGGTCCGTTAATGATTGGCAGTAGATTTTTACGTATCGAGTTGCCAGCCCTGACACACAACCTTCAACGAAGGTACGCCCATTCACACAAGTCTCCACACAGAAGACGCATGTAGTTCAAAAATGGAAAACAAAATGATGTCATAATGTACCCTGAAAAAGGAAAATTTGTTATAAGGTAATAAGACGGTTATTAAAAGGAAGGAGAAAAGACAAAAAGGTAGAGGCAAAGAGTAATAAGAATGTTCTGGAAGTAGTCAGAGAGGGAGGAAAAAAATGTAATAGTTCAAAAACTGGGGGGAGAAAAAAGTGAACAAGTATAGCAAAGTAAGACAGAAAGTGACAAAATAGGTAAGAGAAATGAAGATAAGGGTAAAATAAATATAAGAAATTGGGTATTGTGAAAAAGAAAAGAGAGGAAAGAGTCCTATTTTTCTTAACCTACTCCGAGGCAGGAACAGATCCATGCTTTATTTAGGAATTCTTTTAATGGTTGTTTTAAGACAAAAAGTTTTAATCTGATGTAGACAGGAAATTTGTTCCAGGCTTTAGCAAATGAAGAGGAGAATAGATTTTCCGGCACATTTTTTGGGCTGATGCATAAGGAGGAATTCTTTGTCTGCAGATCATAGTGATCCAGTGAGAGCATAGGTTTGAAGTATAGAAACCAAGGCAGGGCGGGCAGTAGGTTTGCAGAGAATGTTATAGGCGGTTACAAGCTGCGGATAAGTTAATAACTACGGTTGCAAATTTAGCTATTTTATTGTAACAGGATTCAAGTTTTGATTTTAGTGAGATTTGCTGATTGGTGAGGACAGGAGCTCCATACAGGAGTGAAGGTAGGAGGTAGGGACTGGCTAATGTAGCTTTGAGAGAGGAGTGCAAAAATGCTTATGCATATACAGCATACCCCGTTTTTGATGTGTTTTTAATACTATTATGGATGTGGAGAACAAATTTTAAATTTCCATCAGTCACAAGAGTTTCCTCTGTGGAACAAATTCAATTACTGTATTGTTTTGTCAGCAGATTTTAAAATCTGATTTGTCAACACAGCTTGTTTTGGAGAGGAACAGGATGAGTTTGGCCTTTTTAGAGTAGCAGATGGGAGTCATTAAATCATGTTTCCAAAGAAAGGAAAGCATCTTGGATTATTTGCTGTAGGTGGATCAGGTTATATCAGGAGTAAATAATAGTACAATCATCTATGTATTGAATTAAAGAGCTTTTACAGGAGGTGGTATGAATGTTATTGATAAAAATATTAAAAAGAAGAGCCCCAAGGATAGAACCTTGGGGTACACCAGTGATGGTTGGTAGGTAGGATGAGAGGGAGCTTTGCCATTTTACAGATTTTTGTCTGACAGCTAGCGAGTAAACCTATTAACAGTGGAAGGAGAGAAACCGAGGATAGAGAGAGACAGTGCAGACTTTTGGGATGGGAAACAGTACTGAAAGCTTTTGAGAGGTCAATAAATGAGGAAACAATTTTATTTGAGTCCCTAGCACTATTTACAGTCTCTGTAAAAGAAATTATAACAAGTGTTGTACTCTGGGCTGATCCAAAGCCATGATGAGTGGAGGTGAGTAATTAATTACAGAGAAGATGTTTGAGGAGTTGCTGATGGACAAATTTCTCAAATATGTTTGAGAGGGGGACAGGATGGCAACTGGTCTAAAGCTTGATACTTCAGTGCAGTTTCCTCTTTTATGCAATAGAATGTTGAAAGACTTTTTCCAGAATGATGGAACATAAGTTTCTGTAACTGATCTATTGACAAAAATGCTGACTGGATAAGCTATAGCATACGCAGCTAGTTTTAAAGATTACCTGTGGAGGTTGAGCTGGGTTTAAGCTTGCATACTTTTTTCCTTAATTTGATTTGTAGAGCCTGGTTGTAGAGAAAACTTTGTGGAGTATTCATAGTAGGGTCGTGACTGGACACAGTTGGGAGCAGGATGAGTAAGAGTTGAAGCTGGTTAAGATTATGTGGGCTAAACTGTCAATGAAATATGTATTAAAGGTAGTGGTGGCCTAAAGAGGTGATTTATCAGGATATGGGTTTGGGTTGTTTTTGTTTCCAGGATGAAGTAGTGAATTAATGGAAGACCAGAATTGTTTTTTTGTTTACAGTGTGGGGAGTGGTATCAAAGTTTTTTTTTTTTTTGTCTGTTGCAACTTGTTCTTTAACCTGATTGCAGAGATCCTTAAGTTTTGAAGTTCTGAACTTGATTTGTTGTTCAGCCATTCTTTCCAGGCTTTATTTCTAAGTGATATTAGTTATTTGGTTTAGCCATGCAGCATGGTATACTTTTATTCCTTGTGAGCAAAGGGGATCTAAGCTGTTTAGTATATTTAAAAACATAGTATTGAAATAGGTTGCTGCATCATCTAGAGGTAGGGTCTGTAGGACAGACCAATTTAAAGACTGTAATATATTTGGAAAATGTAAAAAAAAAAGAAAAAAAGAAAGACGTGGCTGCTTGGAATAAATCATGTAATTTATAGTGTTTTTTTTAAATTGTGGGTTTGAAATGTGTGTATTTGTTCTGATGAAATCTCTGGTTGTTCGGGAAGAAAGCCCTTAGCTTTTGTTTTCTTATTAATCTTCTTGTGCTGAGTAGCCATGTCTGGAAGGGTTTTTTACACTTTGTTTTTCACCCTGCCTGATCTTTTTTCATTCATTCTTGGCTTTGTACTTTAGCCAATGTATCAACTGCGGATATGACAGAGATGTAGTTTGCCATTTTTTCCATCTAATTGAGGATATGGGTCACACTTTGGGGGATTTAACACCGGTGCTCCAACAGCTGACTCAACAATTGTGCACTGGAACACTCCAAAATATACAGCGAAGAGGGAGTGAGCCCTTGTTATTTGGGACTGCTGCTAGTGATGATATTCCACCAGGACAACCTTCACCTTCCTCTACCAGGTCTTTGGACCATATATCTCTCCCTCAGCATTCTCAAAAAGCAGTGGAACCAGAGGCAGATATGGGCAATTTAGTAATGAGGGGTGGCTTAACAGAAGGATGTTGTTTTCACACAAAACATCCTGTCCCAAAGGAACACTTAATACTCAACTTCAAGAATTTGAGAAGAAAAGTACAGTTGTGTACACTTACCATAAATGTAGATGTTCGAGTGTATTCACTGTTGCAGTCATAACACTTGGGTTATCTGTCTGCAGGTAGCTCTCAGTCGGCCTGAACACCAGAGACTTAGTATCTCTGCGTCAGCTGCTGTCACTCCAGGACTGACGTCAGGTCATCAGGGGTATAAAAATAGGCAGCCAACACCATCACATCAGTTTTTCTTGCCCCAAATGTCAGGAGCCCTCCAACAGGGAGCTAAGTTATGGTGGAGAAAAACACCACCAGTAAAAAGTAAATACCAATACCAAGTGTGAATACACTTGAACATCTACATTTATGGTAAGTGTACACAACTGTACTATGTTCTTGTTTCACTTTTCCAGCATCACACTTGGGTGGATTCCCAAAGCTGAAGAAGGGTGGAGGCAGTCAAGAAGAGTTGGGGTTGGCTAGAATGCCCTGCAGGACTGCTGTTGCAAAGCCTGCCCTGGATTTGGAGAAGATAGGCAAATGGTAGTGCTTGGTGAAAGTGTGTACTGAACTCCAGGTAGCAGCTTCCAGGATGTCCCTGGTAGGGACTTCCCTGAGAAATGCTGTAGAGGTAGAGGTTGCCCTAGTGGAATGTGTTCTGACCCCCTGTGGGGGTTGGTTTCTCATGGTGCATGTAGCAAAAATGGATGCAATGTGCTATTTAGATATTGTTTGCTTAGAAATGGCCTTGCCTTCTGCCCCTGTTGCAAAGCTGACTAGTAACTGGTCTGATTTTCTGAAGGGCTTAGTCCTATCCAGGTAAAATCTGAGCTATCTGTGCACTTCCAAGGAGTGCAGGATCCATTCCCCTTTATTTTGAGGAATCGATAAAAAGGTTGGCAAATGTATGGATAGCTTGAGAGCCACACTGGACACCACTTTAGACATAAAGAGAGAGACCCTGTCAGCATAGAAAATAATGAAGGGTTCCACAGCCACAAGTGGTTGCAGTTCAACACTCTTCAAGCTGAAGTGATGGCTAGAAGCAATGCTGTTTTCCAAGAGAGAAATTTTAAGTCTGCTGACGATGCAGGCTCAGAGGGTGGAGGTGTGAGCATTTCAAGTACAAAGTTAAGGTCCCAAGCAGAGGTGGGTGCTCTCCTTGGTGGCCTTAAGTTGTTTGCCCCTCTCAGGAACTGTTTGATAAGAGGATGCGAGAAGAGAGTTGGCTCAGTGTTGTAATGAGCCGAAATGGCTGAGGCATGTATCTTAATGGAAGAGAAGGACAGGCCTTTGTGGAGTAGATCTGCTAAGTAATCCAGGATTACAGACAGGGAGGGCAGAGTTGTGTCTTCTCCTTTAGACAGACTCCAGGAGCAGTACCTTTTCTACTTATCCGCATAGGATTTCCTTGTACTGGGTCTTCTGGCTTCAAGAATGACATCCAGCACCGGTTTGCTTAGAGCTGCTGGGGTAAGATTAAAGGGATAAGCCAGGCTGCAAGATTTAGGGTTTGCAGTTGTGGATTGCAAAATCTGCCCCTCCTGCTGACAGAGCAGAGTAGGGTTCTGGTGTAGGTGCCATGGTGGCACTGATGTCAGGCTGCGCAGGAGTGGGTACCAGTGCTGGCGTGGCCAGTCTGGGGCAATCAGAATTGTCCTCTTGTCTGTCCTGTCTTATTTTGAGTAAGAAGGGGCAGAGGAGGGAATGCATAAACTGAGAGATTTACCCACTGAAAGGATAGGGCATCCACTTTCTAGGCCTTGCTGTGAGGGTTCCGGGTGCAGAATTTGCTGAGCTGGTGATTGTAGGGGGAGGCAAAAAGGTCCACCTCTGGGGTCCCCATTTCTGAATCAGAAGGTTGAAGGTGCTGGGCTCTAACTGCCACTCGTGTGGGTCTAGGAGATTTCTGCTTAAGTCGTCTGCTAGTGAATTTTATTTGCCTGGCAGGAACTGAGCTTGCAGATGGACTTGCATGGCCAAGGCAGTGTTCCACAGGGCCATGGCTAACCTCCAGAGGGGGTAGGAATGGGTTCCCCCCTGCTTGTTGACATACCACATAACTGTGGTGTTGTCTGTTTTTATTAGAAGTTGTCCTGAAAAGAGTAGGGATCTGAAATCTGTCAGGGGGTTATGCACAGCTAGCATCTCTTTTTGATTGATGTGCAGATGAATCTGACTTGGGCTTCAGTGGCCCTGAAGGCATAGTCTGATGCATCTGTGGTTACGGTCTGGCCAGCATGGGGTTGAGTAAAGGGCAGTCCCTTGTTGTGGTTGTATGCTTCTGCCCACCAAAAGAACTCTGTCCTTAGACAGGATATGATAGGAATGACTGTTTCCAGGTCTTGAGAATGTTGGCACCAAAGACTTTTTAAGTACCACTGAAGTTTCCTCATATGCAGTCTTGCATATGAATTAGCAGTATACATGAGGCCATGAACCCTAGGGCCTGCAGTATTTTCCTTGCAGATAGCTGGGTTCTGGTGGCCATTTGTTTGAAGTAGGCTGACAGATAGACTTGTTTTTCTGAAGTGAGGCATGCCATCTGGGATGTTGTGTTCAAGCTTGCTCCCAGGAATACAATATTTTGACTGGGTACTAGTTTTGATTTCTTTTAGTTGATGGTGTACCCCAGGGAAGTGAGAAGGTTTTTCACAAATGTCAGATGCTGCAACAGCAATTCCTGACCGTCTGCCTGAATCAGGCAGTTGTCCAAGTACAGGTAAATTTGGATATTTCTCTGCCTGTAGTATGCAATGGCTGGAGCCAGGCATTTTGTGAATACCCTGGGCATTGTGGATAAGCCAAAGGGAAGTGCAGAGAACTGATTATGCATAGATCATGCCTTGAAACGTAGATACTTCCTGTATGACTCCCTTATAGGGATGTCCAAATAGGCTTCTTTAATGTCTAGGGTGACTAACCAGGCATCCTTGGCTAGCATAGGTAGAAGCTGTTGCAGGGTAAGCATTTTGAATTTTGGTACCACCAGGAAGGTGTTGAGAATTGAACGATCCAAGATGCCAAGAGCCCTCTTTTCTGGGTACCAGGAAATGTCTGGAATAGAATCCTTGACCTATCTCTTCCACTGGAACAGGCTGAATAGCTCTGATGCAGAGCAGGGATAGGACTTGGTTTTGTGCCTCTGCCCACTGGTTTGGAGGAAGGTCTGGGAACCCTCTTGGGGTTGGCAGTGAGTGGAAGTAAAGTACCCCCTGGGATACAATGCTGAGAACCCATCAGTCCTTTGTGATGGACATCCAGTTTTTTGCATGAAGGGCAAGTTTTCCTCCTAGAGGCACAAGCAATTGGGTAGAGGTGCAGAGTAGAGTAGAGAAGTCATTGGGAGTTTTTTCCGCAAGGAGGTGGCTCATCACTCCCTGCTTTGGGGGTGGGGGCACTCCATTGCTTAGATCTCTGCATACCCTGAGACTGTAGTCTGGGTGGTCTGTTTCCCCTGGGTCTAGTTTGAGATGGCCTGGAGGGGGCTGAAAAGAACCAGTGTTTGGAGGGGCAATGCCTACTGAGTCTAGGAGGTTGCACTTGTAAGAATTATTTAACAGTCTGTATAGACTTAGCTTTTTCTTCCATCTTTTTTTAAGAACCTCTTCTGCTTTGGTGCCAAACAACCTGTCCTTGTTCAAAGGGGCATCTAGTAACTTTGATTTGACATGGTCTGGCAAGGTCTGCTCCTTGAGCCAAGCATGTCTTCTCAGTACAGAACCAGTGACTGCTGCTCTGCAAGATGCTTCTAGGGTGTCAAAGCCACACTGCAAAGTATGCTTGCTGACTTGGCTAGCAGAGTGCATAAGCTCCTGCAATTCTTTATTTTCTGCACAGTTTGTAAAGGTTGCTACTTTTTGTTTTATAAGTTCCATAATATGTTGCTGGTACTTCAGCATGTGAAACTGACAATTCAATGCCCTAATTGGCAAGAGTTGCAGAGGTACACACCTTCTTATCCCATCTGTCCAAATCTCTGGAATCCCTGTCTGAAGGGGTGGGATTCTTGGCTGTAGTTGCCTTGATACCCTTAGGCCCCTGGGAAATGATCTCTGGGTCAGCAGTAGAAGTCTTGAAAAGAAATTTGTGTGTTAGGTACTCTGTAGTACCTGTCTGTTTTCCTAGGGGCAGTGGGTAAAGTATCAGGAGCAAGACTGGTTTCCATAAAAACATCATCAACAACCAGGACTGGGGGTATTCCTAAAGGCATGTGCTGTGGCAAATCCAGAAATTCTCAGAGTCTCTTTTTGGACTGACGATAGACTTGGCATTCCCAGTGAAAATGCTCTCAAAGTATGTAAAGGTTTCACCAAAAGAAAAATCCTCTGGAGGGGAGGCAAAGGGAATGGATTCCTCTGCATCTGAATCCTCATCAGCAGATAATGGCATGTCTTCATAATCAGATTCCTCAGAGTCATCGGACTCCTGATCTGTTGAAGCTGCAGGCTCTTCTTCGACTGTGGAACCTGCGGATGTCTCTGCCATTCTAAGCATTTGTCGTTGTGGCAAGGGAGCTGGTACATGCGCTTTGGTCATCAGTTTTCTAGGTGTAGCACATACTCTTGGCCTTAGAAACTCGGTAGTTTTAGATAGAAATAAAGTCGTTGGTTTGAGATGAACAATGGTAGTGCGAAGAACTGCCTCAGAATCCGGTGCCTGCTCAGCGGCTCCAGACCCACTTCCACAGTCGAAGAAGAGCCTCGTGGCATACCGGACTCCAAACGGGTCTTAGTAAAGCCCTGCAAATTCACTGAAGTGGGCATCAGGGGCTGCGAAAGTGCCTCACTGAGTACCGGTGAACTGGCGACTAGCTTAACAGAAGCGTTGGTGGCAGCTTTGGACCTGTGCAGTCTGTCTCTGTCTTCATCCTTATGTTTTTTCAGAGTATCGGTAGTCGGATGGCTTACCGAAGCCATTTTGGAATATGGAGATCAAGAGCGAAAGAACTTAGCAACAATGAGAGCTCAACGACGAATGGTTCTGGCATTGAACAAGGCACAAAACCAATAGTGAGATAAGTCATGGTCTGGGCCTAAACAGGTGACGCAGTAAGAATGAAAATCTCTGTGTGGTATTTGCTTTCCACAGGCAAGACAATTGTTAATTTTTTCTGACATCGGTTAGAGCAAGAAAAAAGGATCCCCAATGGGGTACTTAGCTTTAGAAGACTTCAGGATTATTCAATTCGTAAACGAAAACTCAGGTAGCGGCTGACCGGCACTTGTGAATTGCTTCTGCTTCAGGCTCCTCAGCAAGAAAGACTGATGTAATGCCGTTGGCTGCCTGTTTTTATACTTCTGACGACCTGATGTCAGTCCTGGAGTGACAGCAAACGACGCAGAAATATTAAGTCTCTGGTATTCAGGCCGACTGAGGGTTACCTGCAGCAGATAACCCAAGTGTGATGACTGCAACAGTGAAACACGAACATCTGGGCAAATACTGCAAATTGCAACTGAAGAATACTTATTTTTTTTAGAATCCATTAATGTTAAACATGTTCCTAAAGGACTAAAAAAGTATCTTGATGGTCTGGTGAGTAGGTTAATTTTACACCATGAGCTAATGGCCCTATTTGAACAACATGGATGTGAGCTGATGGAAAGGTTGTTCAAATATATTCAACACATGATGGATAGACTAGCTGTTGAAATTTCCTGTTTTGCTCAGTCTAAGGTCCTTTTATTTAACAACTACAGTAACAAATATCACATTATTTTTAAGCAGGCTGATAAGCTTTGCAATGAAGTTACAGCTAGAAAAGAAAAAAGTTTGACAAACTGGCTTGATTACTTCTAGAGTGTTGCTTACCCTAACCCTTCTCAATGGCATTCTTCCACCTTTACTGGTCACTGTTCTGATGTTGCTCAAGTTACTGATGACAAAGACACCATTTCAAATGTTTCTAATGACAATAATGGCAATTCTGATCCAGTAGCCCCTTTGCGATGATCAGAGAGGATTCAAAATCAGAGCAGAAACAATGCTTTTCAACCACCAGAGGGTGCACCCTGGGGGAATTGTTAGATGAGAGGGCATTGCGGTGGCAGATTAAACACCTGCAATTAACCAGGGCTAAACAATGTGGCCACTATACACCTTGTATTTTGAAACTGCATTCAGTTGCAGTTTAATATATATTTTATGTCAGAGTTTTGTCAAATTAACTTGGTTTTGGGTGGTTAATTCCATGCTACCTATCCTGTATTTTAAAGGATTTTTTTTATTTTATTCATAACATTAATGTATTTTTTTCAGCAACATTTGCTGTTGATCATGTGATTCATCATGGTTTATAAATTGTGGGTTTGAAATGTGTACATTTGCTCTGATAAAGTCCCTGGTTGTTTGGGACAAAAATGATTAACTTTTGGTTTCTTATTAAGCTTGGTGTGCCAAACAGTTACCTCCGCAAGGGTGTTTTTTAAACCTGGTTTACTTTTCACCCTGCCTGTTCTTTTTTTGGTTCTCTATATTTAGAAAGGACTGCTGGTTACATTTTGTTAGATAGCAGGTTGTTTTATAGAGATGCTCATATATTTCTATGAGTATACGCTAGTACATGGTCACATAGGGCACTGGTGATGGCGCCGGCTAGAAGAAATTTACTTGGATCAGTACCCAGAATCCATTCTAACAGAGCCATAGGTGTAATCTTTGTCATATCTGTTTGGTGCAGTTATGAGAAGCCAAAGAGGTTGACGCTATTAGCTGGGAAATCTGAGGCTATAGTTTGTCACTAAAAACTGACATCACCTAAGATAATGGTTTCACTGAAAATTGTACTTGATATCCAAAATAGGACCATCCTCAAGTAATGGTATATTTCGGCATGGAGAAACATATAGCACTGGTATGCATAAACATTTTGTAGCATCTGCTATCAAGACAGGCTGGGTCTGAGTACAGGAACCAGTAAGTATGACTTCTCTCCCCTTTGTTGTTTGTGTGATATTTAGAGCCTGCAACAAAGAAAATAAGGGGTTCATAAATCCAGGATTCAAACTGTTATGGATGGCAAAAGAAAAAAAGAAGTTATGTACTCACCATAACGTTCCATTTGTGTTGTCCATCTTCACCTTCATTCTTACTAGGTTTGGTTCAGATCCAATCCTCGGATCCATTTCAGCATTTATTTTCAAGCTCGAGGTCCTCTGCCAGCTCGTGGCTAATTCCCTACCTCAGCATGCACTGGAACTATCCCAGGATCTTGTTTGCCCTAAATTTATACAGGTATGCTTAACTGTAAGGAAGGATTCAGAGGCTGAAGAAGAAAGGCAGATGTCAATGGGATCCAATTTGATTAGACCCGATCTTCTAAGAGTAAAAGAAAGGGAAGGGGGAAGGAGGGTGGGATGCAAGAATGAAGGCGAAGATGGACAACAAACATGGAACGTTATGGTGAGTATATAATTTCTTTATGTGATGTTGTCCTATCTCGCCTTCATTCTTACTAGGTTGGGACAGCGTCCCTATAGCACACTGAATCCTGGGTGGCTCATGGGAGATTATTCCTTATAACCATTTATTCAAAGGAGGCTCTATTCCTGGAGGCCAAATCAACTTTGAAATGAGTGATGAAAGTATGTGGTTTGGCCCATGTTGCTGCAGCACAAATAGTGTCAATTGGCAGCTTAGCCAGAAAGACTGAAGAAGTTGCAATGGCTCTTGTAGAATGGGCCTTAACTTTTTTCGAAGTCCTTTATTTTGAGATTTGTAAATAAAAGTTATACAATCTGATAGCCACTTAGAAAGTGTAACTTTAGACACAGAGGATTCTTTTTTTGACTCTAAAAAGGAAACAAATAACTGATCAGATTTTTTGAATTCTGCACTTCTATGTAGGTAAAAACGTAACTATGTACATCCAGTTGATATAACATGTACTCTGCTTTGTTTTCATAATTTGGGAAGAAAACTGGTAACTCAATACTTTAGTTCAAATTTACTTCTGAAACCACCTTAGGTAAAAAGGACGGGTTTGTTTGCAAAGACACCCTGTCTCTATGGAAAAGCAAATAGGGGGGCTTTATGGACAATGCTTGCAACTCTGACACCCTTCTCCCAGAGGTGACTGCCACCAAGAAAATGGTTTTCCAAGGACTATCTTTGCTGGGGCTTTCTTTCTTCCTAAAAAAGATCTCACCTAGTACCTTACAAATTGGATCCGTTCTGGTGGAAGTCTCGCTGTCATTTTTGTCGAGTCTAATTCTGCCCCTATGAAAACCACATGGTGAGGAGGCACTAAGGCAGATTTTTTTGTAGTTTATGGTTCTCCTTAAGTGGGAGCAGAGTTGAAAGGTTGTATTTCTGCCCTTGATTAGCAGATGCCTGGTTGTAGCGGTTAACAGCCAGTTGTCTAAGTATGGAAACAGCCGTAATCCTAGACGTCTCAAGTGAGCCGCTACTATTGCCATACATTTGGTGAACACTCTGGGGGCTGCAATGAGACCAAGGGGCAGAGTTCGAAACTGGTAGCGACTGGCTGCCAGCCAAAAGCGCAAGTGTCACCTGGATCACCTGTCCATTTTTATGTGGTAGTACTCATCCTGGAGATCTACACAGCACATCCAATCGTCTTTTCCCAGGAATGGAAGTATCGACTGCAGTGTCATCACCCGGAACTTGCTCTTCTTTACTGATTTGTTTAGAATGCTAAGATCCAGAATTGGTCTCCAGTCCCATTTTCTTTGAGACTAAAGAGAATCTTCAGTAAGTTCCAGATCCTACTTGGTCTGTGGGGACTTCTTGGATGACCCTTTTGTCTAACAACTTTTGAATTTCTAGAGTTGCCTGTTCCTTTTGACTGGGTGAAATGTCTGGAACTTTTTTCATCTTTGGGGTGAGAAAGGAAAAAGGGATGACGTAACCTCTGGATATGATGCTTTGTACCCATTTGTCTTTTGTTAGTTGTCTCCAGGCTTCTGGGCACAAAGATAAGCGACCCTCAACTGCTTCCAGAGCTGGACAGTCTGGCCTCCTTTCAGGAGAGCTAAAAGGGCCTACCAAAGAAGTATTCTTTGTCGTCCTGATTTTGCAGACCCCCCCCCTCTGCCCCGAGGTCGGCATCTTCCATTATTACTTCCCCATGAGTGTCCAGAAAAGATGTCTGTCATTTTTGGAACCACATCTTACTACTACCTCTCCGACCTTTGGGATAAGGTCAGTAGGCATGGAAAAACAGACTCCTAAGGCAGGCAGAATACTTCCTTCCTTCCTGTTCACACCTGGTGAGTGTGTCCTTTACCTGAGACATGAACAAAGACGAGCCATCAAATGGGGCATTTACAAAGGAAGACGTAAAGGGTTCTGCAAACTAAGTGCATCAAAGAATGTATCCTTAGGGAAATTCCAGAACCCGCTGCTCTACTCACTCCCATTAACTGCCCAAGAGATGAGCCTCATGGATGCGTTAACAACTGAGTTTAAGGTAGTGAACTGAGAAGTTACTTTGTCAGCAACTTCTTTAGCTACTGAACCTTGGAGGGTAACACCTAGCTCTTTCAGGAGATCCCGCTGCAGTCTCGTAAAATGGGTAAGATAGTTCACCGATCTGAGAGAAAAAGCCACTAAGGAAAAAAATGCGTTTTCCGTACCTGTCCATATTCCTGGATTCCTTATTCGGGGGGTGGACAGAAGAAGTCGCCGAGAGTTCCTTCTCAGTGGCTACCGCCATGACTACGGCATAGACTGGGACTCCCTTCATCAAAAAATATTTGTACGTGGGGTGGTATAATAAATTTGTTTGGTCTTCTAGGAATAGGCTCCACAGAATCCGGGGACTCCCATGCTTTTTGAGAATGCAGCTCAAGGCGCTCATCAAAAGGTGGAGTCACCCAAGAGGTGGAAGGGTGAGACCCACAGGCCTTCAGATATATGGACTCTGGCGAAGGGTTAGACGACTTCCAGCCACCTCACTGCTTTAGCATTTCCAGGATGTCTCCAAAAGAGACATCAAGAGGTGACAGTGGGGACCCTTCTGCCTCATCGAGGTCCGAATCGGATGTAATGAACTCCTCTGGGGAGTCTAAGTGCTTCCTCTTGCACGGTCTCTTCTGAGGGACCTCCTCAAAAGGGTATTCTGGGGAGGTTTCGGAGGAGTGGAGGGTGCCCTGTGGGGCATTCTGAGGCCTAGTGTCTCTGTGTCCCAGTGGATGCAGGGGTAAAGAGGCAAGCACCGATGCTCTAGATGGAGGAATATCCGAAGAGGACTGTGGACCTGTCTGTGGAGACAGCATCCTCCTCATTATCCCAAAAAGCCTCCCGTCCCTGATCTGAGGAAATCCCTTGATCCGAAGAAGCTGAAGGATGCCTCGGAGCCAAAGATGATGGACCTGAGGCTGAGGTAGGAGACAAACTCACCCGAGCAGAGGCCCTGAGAGGCAAAGTCTGATCTGACAGCTGTCCGATCTGACTTGCCTCCCCAGACCTGACCGGAAAGTGCTGACTCCTAGACCCCTTCAGCTCCAATAACGTCTGAGCAGTGGTCAGATCTGTGGAACCCGTGGTGTGTATCTGATCTGACACCTCCACTAAAACCATCTCCAGACCTTCTGACTCCAAAGCTAGAGGTTGGATCAGAGGAGGACTTAGAGCAGAGGAAGTGGATGTTGTAGGATCCAAAGCCCTGGGGGTTGGCTCCAACAGTAATTTGGTCAGCACTGGTGTCTGCAATAGCTTCTGTACCACCCGATCCACGCCATCATCAGAAAGGCTCCTAGAAGACTGGGTTGAGGGAGTGGGAGATTTAGTCTTCTGTAATATGGGCTATCTCAAAAAAGGGGAGACCGGCTCTCAGGCTGGGGACCGGTCCTAAGCTCAAACTCCTATGGCACCGAGCAAGGTGGTGTCGGAGCTGATGAAGCCTTGTCTAATCCAGCAGAATCTCGATCAGAGGATGACAGTCTAGGAATATTGTATGCCAGATCCAATGATGAAGAAGAGAAAGGTCTTTTTCCAGATTTGTATGATCTGTCAGATTTTGCAGAAGGTGACTTATCCAATCTAGATGAACCCAGACCGTCTTTCCAGTGCCGCTGAGAAGGGGGTTTTAAGAAGACCTTTTAGAATCAACTTATTTTTCCTCTCCATGAGGGCTCAGTGATTAAAAGAGTGGCAAATAGATTAGGACTCCTGGATATGGACGGCCCCAAGGCAATAAACACAAAGGGTGTGTTTATCGCTAGGGGGCATCTTTTTTGCTACACCTGTCACATTTTAAATCCCATACGTTTAGATTCCTTACCAGACATTTTAAGGTGAAAGAACAATAGCAAGCAAACAACAACAAAACAGTATTTTTTTAAGGCTGGACCCTCTAACTTAAATGGGTTGAGCTACTGAAGGCACAGAACACACGGAAAAAAAACAAAGACTAAGATTTCTAACTTAAACGGGCTCTGTTACAGTTCTCCACTACAATGACAAGTACACTCAGCAACAAACCAGGAAGGGAAACCGCAAGAAACACAAGGGTTAAAGCCATCTAACTAAAATGGGCTCTGTAACAGTTCTCTGATTTAAACGAACTGTATGACTAATAAGGCAACCACACTGTAAGACAAGCTAGGAAGGGAAAAATACAAGGTCTAGCAAAAAAAAAACGACAGCCAAAAGTCAGAAAACAGCCCAAATATGAAAAATATCAAATCACGAGTAGACACACTAAACTATAAAAGCTAAATTATCCAAATTATCTAAATTATCTAAGAATTATTAACCAAAAAATAATTAAAAAGATTGTATTTAGCCAGAGCTAGCAGACGAATGCTCGATCTGTTTAGTGGCAAGAGAGATCTGGGGATAGTTCCAGTGCATGTTGGGCTAGGGAGTTAGCCATGAGCTAGCAGAGGACCTCGAGCTTGAAAACAAAGGCTGAGACGGATCAGATCCGAACCCAACCTAGTAAGAATGAAGGCGAGATAGGACAACATCACATCACATGTTATCTATTTGCCAGAATGTTAAGTTTCTCTGGCTATTGTACAGACATTGGAACCACAGGACTGGTGCCTTTGGCACCCTCTAGTGAAAGTAATGCTATCCTACACACTTGTGCTCCCCTACCCATATGTCCATGCCTGCTGGGTATCCACCAGATCAAGTAAGCTGACATTCTTAATAAAATTCCTCCCTGGATTCAAATGTAGCACAACCTCTGATACAGAAGAAATGGGAAAGAAAGTTAGCTCCTCCTTGCACACCCCTCACTTGGGAGATGGTGGCAGTGTCATTCCAGCATCTTGACCGATCTCAGACCATTAGATTTCTCTGGTAAGTACATAACTTATGTATTTCACAGGTCGTGTGTGGACACGAACCACAGGACAGAATACCCAGCTACCCCGGGGAGGCCTAAACCAACAAACCCTTGAGAATGGTTGTTCTATTTCAGGATATGGAATAAAGATTATAATGCTTAGGGCATTATGGCTGCACACTGATCAACAGCTTAATTTCAGCTCTCCCAGTGTGAAAAAGAAACTGAGAAATAAGAGCTATTAATTCTGTCACCTTAAGTAAAATGAAGTTACTGGCTAATAAGTACACTGCCTGGATGCCAGGAAGAAGAAACTTATAGACATCCTGAAATAAAATCAAACAGAAAAAGTGAAGACAAAACAATGACTGTGAAGAACACTGTAGCTGTTCAGCAAAAAGCAGTTCAAGCTTTGGTACAAGAAATGGCTTCAAGTAAATTAGAGGAAAAATAACTAAAACATACTCAAAGCTGATTAAAATAAATGAAACAAACAAAAGGATGAAAAAAAAGCTTTAACTAGCTACTCAGAGGAACAGATAAAACTGCAAAAAATCAGAAGCTGAAATAAAGGGCTGGCTGATGTGACCCTTCTTAAGAAGGGCAGATTTAAAAATGGTAGATTTAGAAGACAGAGCACACTGAAAAAAATGAGATTTTCTGCTGTACCAAAGAAAATGGAAGGAACAGACTGTATTAATTTTACGAAAGCACAAATAAACAACTGGACTGGTACTGCACAGAAGGATTTGTCAATTAAAAGGGCACATCAAGCGTTTGCTTCAAACCTGGCCATGAAAAAACAGCAAAAACCTACATTAGTAAAGGTGCAATCATACCAGCAGAAAGAGTTGATCCTGACAAAACTGAGGCAAAAGAGCAAAGTATTAAAATGTAAAGACAGTAGAGTGTTTGTGGAAAATTATTTACTGTACACAAGGAAGAACAAAAGCAAAGTTATTCCAGCACTCAGGAAATGTTGAGAGACAGGTGTGAGATTCAAACTGCTATATCCAGCTGTCTTCAGAATATTTTTCCTGGAGGATCAAGGACATTTTTTGATGCAGAACAGGCTAAGGAGGAAATACAAAAGTTTGTCCAACAAAAAGTCAGCCAGCAAACAGAAGGGGACTCTGTCCCCTCATGCTTCTGACAATAAAACTCAGAGAAACTTCACCTGAGAAAACTTTTCCAATATTCCAAAGGAAAACACCTGAGAGGCTAACGAGACAAAAGGGAGTAGACAAAAAGAACTGGTAGCACCTTGGACTTAAACCAGAGTCTGGTGTTGGGAGATGGAGATGAGCAGGAAGAACACCAACACCAGTGAAATTGGTGAATAAATGTGAGATGAAAAAAAAAACATCAATCAGATTTGTGAAATATGATTTTGCAAGAAAAAGTGGCTGACAGACTGGACTTTTGTTAACCTTGTTAAACCTGTGGGTGAACTGTAAAGCATATACCCAACTTTGAGTCATTAACACTTAGATGGACACTAGCGGGCCAAGAAAAATAATTGTTGCTCTTAGTAATATTTGTATATAACATTTCATAACAAACTGCATGCTATATACTAAAGCAGATTTGTACAGTATGTAGTAAGGGTTATCTTAAATGTGGGGGTGAGGGCAAGTCTTTTCAGTGACTTATATTTGATAAAGGTATTAAAGTGAACAAGAAACTTTTTAGCTTTAAGAAATGTCACGCCAGAGTATATTACAAGGAAGGCTCCATATATTCAGACAAGCAAAATTTCACATTATATAAGAGTATAATCTAGCATTTCAGAGGGAAAAAAATAAAGATAGACAATACAATATAAAAGAGAAAAAAGCTGGACAATAAGTTTAAAGTTACTATTCTGTAAACATGGGCTGTTGGGGTGGGGGATGGGGTGTAAAAGTGCACCGATTATATTATATGCAAAGTTGTGCATTTTCGCTTTTTTGCATAAGTGAATGTCTGGATTAATACCCTAATCTAAACCAAGTAGGCTTGAAAAATAAGACAAAATGATGAATGCCATGAGAACTACTAAGTTTCTTGCAAATGCAATGATATTAACATCGCTCTTGTTTCCTTTAGCAAATGTTCAGTGGGTTAAGAAGTCTACAGCTGAAGGCAGCTGTATATTCTTTTCCTATGTTTCCATGGAAATGAGCTGTCTGCAGGTGCATGAAACTGGTCTTTAGAGTTCCAAGAATTGTCTGCTTATGGGAAATGCAAATGTACAAAGGCAAGCAGTTAAGTAAAACAATAAGGTACTGAAAGTGAATAAGAAATAGCAGCTTCACTAGCAGTTTCAATACATCAATACATTTAACAGAACAGTTTATAATTTAGTTTTATTTAAAGACAGCCAGTGCACTTTTTTAAGGCTAAAAGCTAATGTCTACAAGCATACAAGCTGTTTTTCACATCTGGGGGGGGGGGGCAGAGATAAGGAAAGAACAGACAACAAATAAGTGGAAGTACAGGCTGTAACATGCACTTTAGAATGGGTAATCTTAATTTCAGGTTAGGTAATGCCTGTTGGTGCAGCTGTCAATTTGGGACAATTGTTCCTATCCGGAGGGCTAAACTTTTGTTTTTTTGAAGATGCGCAGAGTTTTGTGTGTTTAAGTTAATGGGTTATGGGGGGTGTTCTGAACATTTTTTTTTGAAGATGCACAGAGCTTTGTGTGTTTAAGTTAATGGGTTAGGGGGGTGTTCTGAACATGTTTTTTTTTTTTTGAGAGTTTTCATTAAAACAAAAAGTCTTGAAAAATGTGCACAGGTTCAAATGGAGATGACAAGAAACAACTGTATAAAACATCAGCCTGCCAAACATCCATGTGTTCATTTAATACAAATGTTGGAAATACACATTCAAAAAAGCTGTCATGTATAATAGGTGGGAACAAGAATTTCTTAACAAAATGGCTATGCTATCCATATTACTTTAGAATGTAAATGGCCTTACAGGTATAGACAAAAAGGAAATTAAAGAAATGCAGACTGCAAATTGCCATGGTGCAAGACACACATTTGGAAAGAAATGAGCATGTGAGTTTGATAAAGAAAGGATTTCAGGTATTCAGCAGAAAGGAGAGTAATTATACTAACTGCTGGAGGAACTCCAACAGTGATAAAAGGAAAAAAAATAATGGTAGATAGTAAAGCGTTACAGGCATAAGAGAATTATGCTGGCATGATTTATATTCCACCAAAAACTGCTATTATGGAGCTTATGAAAATTTTGGGAGAAATAATCAGTTTCTATCAGGAAATACTAGTTACAGGTGGAGATGCAAATTTGTAACAGTGAAGATGTACTTTATTCCCCACGGTACGTGGGCTACGCTACACAAAAATTATATTTCACAGGAAAGTACAGTTGTGTACACTTACCATAAATGTAGATGTTCGAGTGTAATCACTGTTGCAGTCATTACATTTGGGTAATCTGCTGGCAGGTTGCCCTCAGTTGGCCTGCATAACAAAGTCTTGGGTCCTGCGTCGGTTGCTGTCTCCTCTTCCATGACGTCAGGTCATCAGGGGTATAAAACATGCAGCCGACGCCATTTTAATCAGTTTTTCTTGCCCCAGATGTCAGGTGCCCCCCAAATGGGGAGCAAAAATATATGTATATAACTGTAAATATATAAATGCACTTTAGAAAACATAAAATTTACCTTCAACTAAAAGCAAATACACCACAAAGGCTTTTGAGTATAGTGAAGGAAAGAAAAGGTATAAAAGGGGGCTGGCGGGTGGGTAATCCGGACTGCAACAGTGAATACATTTGAACATCTACATTTATGGTAAGTGTACACAACTGTACTATGTTCTTCGTGTTTCACTGTTGCAGTCATTACATTTGGGTGGAATCCCAAAGCTATGGATGGGAGGATGGAACTAAACAGCATTAGGAGTAGCTATAAGGCCCTGCAGGACTGCAGTGGCAAAGCCTGCCCTGGAAGGACTGCAGTGGCAAAGCCTATCCCAGATTTAGAAAAGAGGTAAATGGTAATGCTTTGTGAACGTATGAACTGAGTTCCAAGTAGCAGCTTCTAGAATGTCTCTGGTAGGGACCCCTCTGAGAAAAGCTGCTGAAGTAGAGGCAGCCCTGGTGGAATGGGATCTGATCCCCTTGGGCACAGGTTTACCATGGTGCAAGTAGCAGAAACTAATGCAATGGCTTATCCATTTAGAAATAGTCTGCTTTGATACAGCCTTCCCCTCTGATCCTGCAGCAAATGCCACCAGTAGTTGCTCAGACTTTCTTAGAGATTTTGTCCTGTAAGTAGAATCTTAGTTGTCTGTGTACATCCAATGAATGCAGAATTCGCTCCCCCTTGTTCTGCGGATTTAGGAAGAAGGTTGGCAGGTGAATGGTCTGGTTTAGAGCCACACTGGATACCGCCTCGGGCATAAAAGAAGGATTGGTCCTGAGGGCCACCCTGTCCGGGTAAAAAATAATGAAAGGCTCCACTGCCATGAGAACCTGTAGTTCTGAAACCCTTCTAGCTGAAGTGACTGCCAAAAGAAAGGCTGTCTTCCAAGAGAGAAATTTTATATCCGCAGTAGCTGCTGGTTCAAAAGAAGGTAGGGTGAGTTTTTCCAGCACAAAATTGAGGTCCCATGCAGGATTTGCCACTCTCCTGGGAGCCTTAAATTGTTGGCCCCTCTGAGGTACTATTTTAGCAGGGGATGAGAAAAGAGGTGAGGCTCTGTGCTGTAATGAGCCGAGATGGCAGAGGCATGGATTTTTAGTGAAGAAAAAGATAGGCCCTTGTGAAGCATCTCAGTTAAGTACTGCAAATCTGAGGAATATTGGACTTTGCTGTGTCTATTCCTTGGGCTTGGTTCCAAGCATAGAATCTCTTCCATTTATCAGCATAAGATTTTCTATCTAGTACTAGGCATTTTGGCCTCCAAAATGACATTCATCACAGGTTTACTGAGAGATGTGGTTGGTGAAATTAGTTGATTATCCATGCTGCAAGATTCAGAGTTTGGAGCCGAGTGCGCAGAATTTGATAATTCTGCTGAGACAATAGGTGAGGTGTTTGAGGCAAGTACCACAGAGGAAAGTGTGACATTTACCTTGGAAGTGGGTACCAGTGTTGGCAAGGCCAGTCCGGAACAATTAGAATCATTTTTTGGTTTTTCCTGTCTGATTTTAGTAAGACCTTGGAGAGTAGAGGCAAATGGGGAAAGGCATAAACTGATAGGTTTTTCCAGCTGAAGGATAGAGCATCCACTTTCCATGCTTTTTTGTGATGAGTCCTTGTGCAGAATTTGTCCAACTGATAGCGGGGAGAGGCAAATAGATCTATGTCTGGGGTCCCCCATTTCTGTGTTAACATGCTGAAGATTTGTGGATCCAGTTTCCATTCGTGCGGGTCCATAAGATTTCTGCTTAGGTCGTCTGCCAGAGTATTTTGCTTTCCTGGCAGGAATTGAGCTTGAAGATGTATTTGGTAAGTCAAGGCTGTGTTCCACAAGGCCATGGCTAGTCTGCAAAGGGGGTAGGAGTGGGTACCCCCCTGCTTATGTACCACATAGCTGGGGTGCTGTCTATCAGTAGTTGTCCTGGATGAAGGAAATCTTTGAAGGCTGTTACAGCATTCTGAACAGCTAGCATTTCTTTCTGGTTGATATGTAGATGCATTTGGTTTGGGCTCTATTTGACCTGAATGCATCTCCCTGCCAGGTGCCCCCCCCCCCCAAGCATAGTCTGATGCATCTGTAGTTAGGGTTTGGGTGGCAGGGGATAGAATAAATGACAGTCCCTTGTTTTGGTGACATGTCTCTGCCCACCAAAGAAACTCCTGTTGCAAGCAGGGAATGAGAGGAATCACCGCTTCCAGGCTGTGACAATGTTGACTCCATAGGCTTTTTAGATACCATTGAAGTTTCCTCATATGCAGTCTTGCATATGGAATTAGTAGAATGCAGGATGCCATGAACCCCAAAGCCTGCAGAATTTATCTTGCAGATAAGTTGGGTCTTTGTTGCCATTTGTTTGAAGTATGTTGTCAATTGAATTTGTGTGGCGTGAGGTAAGTCATCTGGGCAGTTGTATTCAAGCTTTCACCCAGGAATGTAATTATTGGAGAGGGTACCAGTTGTGATTTATTTTTGTTTATGGTGTACCCTAGACATGCTAGAAGCCTTTTTACAAATGCCAGATGTAGAGTGTCCTTGTCCTCTGCCTGTATGAGACAATCGTCCAGATAAGGATACATTTGAATGTTTCTTTGTCTGCAAAATGCAATTACTGGTGCCAGGCACTTTGTAAAGACCCTGGGCGCAGTAGATAAGCCAAAGGGCAGTGCAGAGAACTGGTAATGCAAAAAGCCTGCGTTGAAGCGGAGGTATCTTCTGCAATATTCCCTTATTGGGATATGCAGGTATGCCTCTTAAGTCTAGCGTTACCAACCAGGCATTCTTGCCTAGCATAGGCAGTAGCTGTTGTAAAGTTAGCATTTTGAATTTTGGAATGTCCAGAAATGCATTTAGAATTGATAAGTCCAGAATTGGACGCCATGATTTGTCTTTTCTGGGTACGAGGAAAAGCCTTGAATAAAATCCTTGTCCATTTTTCTTTTCTGGTACTAGTTGAATAGCCCCCATATCCATGAGGGACATGACTAGTTTCTGGGCCTCTGCCCACTGGTTTGGTGGCAGATCTGGCCATCCATTTGGAATTGGCAATGTGTGGAAATGAAATCTGTACCCCTGGGATACTATGTTTAATACCCACTTGTCCTGGGTAATTAAATGCCAATTTTGAGCAAGAAGTGCTAGTTTTCACCCCAAGGGGGCTGCCAAAAGATAAGTGCTTGGAGATGGCAAAGGAAAGTCATTGAGACTGCTTACTGTAGGGTTGTGCTTTACCACCTCCAGATTTGGAGGTGGAGGCACCCCATTGCTTTCACCTGTAAGATCCCTGTGATTGATATCTGGAGCCTTTGGAGCACCTGGGTTTGCCCTGAGTTGCTCTGTTAGACACAGGAAAGGAACAATTCTTAGTAGGCCAGTGCCTACTGATCCTGGGTGGCTGCACTTGCAAGAAATCTTTTACAGTTTGCATAGATTTAGCTTTGTCTTCCATTTTCTTTAAAACCTCTTCTGCCTTATTACCAAACAGACTGTCATACTGTAAAGAGGCATCCAACAATTTAGCTTTAACATGATCAGGCAGATTTTGCTCCTTGAGCCATTCATGCCTTCTTATCACAGATCCAGTTTCGGCGGCCCTGCAAGATGCCTCCAAGGAATCAAAACCACATTGCAAAGTATGCTTTCCAACCTGTTCTGCTGAATGCAATAAATCCTGTAATTCTTTATTTTCCACACAATCAGAAATCAACATAATTTTCTGTTTCAGTAAGCCCATAACAAGCTGTTGATATTTAAGTATATGAAATTGGCAGTTTAAAGCCCTGATTGCCAAGGTTGCAGACATATAAACCTTCTTTCCCCATCTATCCAGCGCCCTGGAATCTCTATCAGAAGGGGTAGGATTTTTGGCTGTAGAAGCCTTAACATCCTTGGGACCCTGAGAAATAGTCTCGGGATCAGCAGCAGGAGTTTTGAAAAGAAATTTGTGGGAGTCAGGAACCCTGTAACATCTGTCTGGCTTACTAGGAGCCAGAGGCAGGGAAATCAGGAGCCACGCTTGATTCTGAAAACACGTCATCAACAATGTCTAATACAGGAGGTATTGCCAAAGGCCTATGCTGAGGAAGAAAATCCCTAAGCTTCTTTTTTCATTCTGAGAAGTCCTGACTCTCCCAGTGAAAATGTTCCCTTAAAGTATGCAAAGTCTCTCCAAAAGAGTAATCCTCAGGAGGAGAAGCAGAAGGGATGGATTCCTCTGCATCAGAGTCCTCATGAGGTGGAATAGAAAATTCCTGATCAGAAGAGAAATCAGAAAAAATGGAAACCTGATCTGATTCATAATCAGTGCCTTGCCTAGGCCTCTTAGCGGGGGGGGGGGGGGTTTGGGGGGGTTGGGAACCCCTGATCAAGGTAATTAAATCCTCAGCAATTTTGTTCATTTGTTTTTTAGGCATAGGGGCCTGATCACGTGGCTCATGTGTCAGTTTTTTAGATATACAAGTTGTTTTTGGCCTTGTTTTTGATAATGGCGTTGGTTTAATATACAAATGTTGAGGCCTGAAAACACCCTCAGAAGCTAGTGCCTGCTCAGCGGCTCCGGACCCATCCAAGGGAGAGACATCTGCAGGTTCAATACTTGCAGAATCTCGCAGCATACCGGACTTCGAATGGATCTCGGTAGAAGTCTGCAACTCAAAAGTAGCGGGTATCAGGGGCTACGAAAGCACCTCACTGAGTACCGGCGAACCGGTGACTGGCTTAGGAGAAGCTTCATCGTCGGTTTTGAACCTTGACGGTCTGTCTGTCTTTTTCCTTGCATTTTTTGTGAACTCCGATAGTTGGATTGCGAACAGACATTTCAGGATAGTTCAATCTTGAACCAAAATATCTGGAAGCAAAAATATACCGACACTTAATAGTGCGTTGGTTAAATTTAGCACAAAACCGACAGCAAGGCAGGTTGTGATCAGGGCCTAGGCAAGGAATACAGTACAAATGAAAATCCTTATGGAGGTATTTGCTTCCCACAAGTAATGCAATTATTAACTTTTACTGACATTGGTAAGGAGCAAGAAAAAAGTACCCCAATGGGGTACTTAGCTTTAGTTTGAAGACTTCGGTTCTGAAACTCGAAAATGAAAATTTCAGGAGTCAGCTGACCAGCACTTGCGAACTGCTTCGGCTTCGGGTACTGAGCGGCAAGAAAGACTGATTAAAATGAAGTCAGCTGCATGTTTTATACCCCAGACGACCTGACGTCATGGAAGAGGAGACAGCAACCGACGCAGGACCCAACACTTTGTTATTCAGGCCGACTGAGGGCAACCTGCCAGCAGATTACCCAAATGTAATGACTGCAACAGTGAAACACGAAGAACATTTTGTGCATTTTAACTGAAAGCTTCAACACATCCAATAACTACTTCAGATAATGTACCCATAAAAATAAGATAAATTTGCCAGGTAATGGATCAAAAATGAGATGTTGTCACTTTCTCACCTACCTGCTAAAAATAGAGGAATTTAAGGAATGGTAGCAGATATTTTTATAGAGTTACTAGGGAAGACAAAAATTTCTTCATAAATTATAGCTAATGAGTAGAATAAAATGAAAAAAAAAGAGTTATGTAGGTTCATAGGTATGTACTTGGCTATTGCCCTACGGCCTATATAAGCCTAGCCAAAAAGGTACCCTGACTTTCGCAACCCAAGAAAATTATTTTCCTGTGCCACTGTTGAGCAGAGCCACAGAAGTGATCCCTGGGGTGAATTTCCTATTTCCCATCCAATCATCAAGATTTTTCTTGAAGAATGCTAATGAGGCGCTCTGTTTGACATAGATAGGTAGTCTATTCCAGAGTATGGGAAGTCTCTGGGACAGGAATCTATCCCTCCAGCATGTTCTGTTTATTGTGGTGACAAGGTTTAGGTCCCTACAGCGTGTAGCTTAGAGGGATTGGGATTTCTTTAAGTGGAGCATGTCCAACAGCTCTGGGTTTGACACAGCTTTGTATGTTAGGCAGAGATCGTCTCTGAGTAGGCGATATGTAATGGAGTAAAGCTGGAGTTTTTTGAGCCAGTCTGCGTAGGGCATCTGTTTGAGGCCAGTAATCCTCATTGTGAGGTATTTCTGTGGCCTCTCCAGTTGTTGTAGATGTCTTGTGAGGTACATACCAAAAGGGGCATTGTACTATATAATGGGTCTAATGAGTGATGAATAGAGGGGAACACTGACCTTTTTCTGGATGAGAAACCTTTTGCGATGAGGTGTGCCACGTAGAAAGATTTCCTGACCACTGTGGTGATGTGATTATCAAAGGAGAGACTACTGTCCACCTGTATCGCAAGGTCTCATCACACTTTCGGTGTTAAGTAGACTACCACCTATGTGGTAGTTCATGGGTAGAGAGCTTTTACCAAAGGGGATGACAATGCACTTTTTTGGCATTGAGCTTCAGGCCATGGCTTTGACACCAGGCATCTGTCTCAGTGAGGCCCTTTTGTAGGATGTCCACATCGTTAGGAGTTTCGATTATGGCTCCTAGTTTGCAGTCATCTGCAAACTTCGTTAGCCAAAGACCTTCTGTGTTAGCCTGTACTTCAGAGAAGTAGATACAAAACAGGAGAGGACCCAGGACTGAACCTTGTGGTACTCCACTTGTCACTGGTCTGAGGTCCGATTTGGAGTCTGCTACTTTCACATTTGCTGAGTTTATCTACAATTCCGGAGGGGGGATGGTGTTGAAAGCCTTGCCGAGATCTAGATAGGCTGTGTGAACCACCTTACCCTCATCTATGGCTTTGGTGACTGCTTCAAAGAAGTCTATCAGGTTTAGGAGACATGATCTGCCTTTTACAAACCCGAACTGGGTAGGGTCTAGAGTTTGGAGATTACCAATGTCTTTGTTTATGTGTTCCATGATGATACATTCCATGGCCTTGCAGACCAGGCTCATCAGGCTAATGAGGCGGTAGTTCCCAGGGTCCGTTGTGGCTCCTCCTTTGTGGAGTGGGATAACCATCATGATGCGCCATTCAGTAGGCACAAAGCCTGAGGTGAGGCTATGATTGAACATGCTACTTAGGTGGGGTGCCAGTTCGTTCTGTAGTTCATGTAGAACGCAGCCTGGGATACTGTCAGGTCCCATGGATGCTGCGTTCTTGGCTTTGGAGAGTGTGTTTTTTACCTGTTCAGACGTGATTACAGGAACTTTGCATTCTTCTGGTATAGAGATGGGCCCCTAGGGGGTAAGAGGGGTAAAGTTAGCACTGAACCTATCTGCCAGGAGGTTGGCAATATCAGTTGGCACTGTATATTTAGTGCCAATGTGCTGCAACTCCGAGCAGATCTGAGTGTTGCCATTGAGATTCTTGACATAGCTATAGAATGCTTTCTTTAGAGTCAATGGTAATTTTGTTTTCGTAACTAGCTTTGGAGGATTTTATGAGGGATCTCAGCTTCCTACTGAGGCTGACCAAGGAGTTCCTCCAGTCATGGGATTTTACCCTTTTTTACAACAGTTTCTTTCTTCTGTTGTAGAGTTTGTTTATGCAGAGGGCCACCAGATTGGCTTCCTTTTTTTGGAGGATAGCATCTTGGTTCTGTTCCATACACTCGTGTAAGTGCTCATAAAGTGCATCTGTGTAGGATTCAGCAGTCGTACCTCTATTGTCCGTCTGCATGGGTGTCATGAAGTTTGCCACTTCTGTCTTAAGTGTGAAGTTGGCTTTGGAGAAGTTTTTTACGGTGGTTTCCCTAATGAGGGGTGGGGGTGGGATGTGGATGTCTAGGGTGTTTAGCTTGTGGTCAGATCTGACCAACGAGGAATTGACCTCTGATGTGGAACACAGGTTGCCCATGTTGGTAATGACCAGGTCTAGGATATTGCTGCCCATGGTGGGGGTGTGAATAGTGAATAATGATGAAATTTATGAATTCCAGAAAATGTTGAGCAAAAGAGTTGGTACATGAGTAGTTTTCCCAGTTAATGGTGGGGTAGTTGAAATTGCCCATTATTAGGGTGTTGGGTTGTACCCTAATATGTTCCAGTGTATCAAGAAATGAGGAGTGGGAATCCTGGGACATGGTGGGAGGTCTGTAGCAAGCTACAATTTGGATTGCGGTCTTGCCCAGAGTTAGATGCACTTGGATAATCTCGGATGCATTACGCTGTGCAACTAGCCTGGAGGTGTGGATATCCTTAATGAATATGGACACACCTCTGCCTTTAGTGCTTCAGTCCGGGTTAGGTGGCCGAAAGGTGTGATATGAATTATAGCTTGGCAATGCAGGGGTGCTCTCTGGAGCTTTGAACCAGGTCTCCGTCACTGTACTCACCATAATGTTCCATCTGTGTTGTCCATTTTCATTCTTCAACTGTTGGGTTCGGATCAGACCCTCTGATCCAACCCGCCCTCCTCTTCTAGATTGTAGAACACAAATTCTCAAGCTCCTCCCTTTACCTATAATGCTCTAGACGTCCTATATACCTCAGATCTAGTTTGCTGCCCATAAGCCTGCCGTACAATAATTAAGAAACATGAAATAATGGAATCTAGGACTCAACAAAGGAAAAGTGGTTCCTCCAATATCCTTCGATCTTTCAGGAGTAAAGACACGAAGGGCGCTGGTGGGAGGGAAGTTGAAGAAGAATGAAAATGAACAACACAAATGGAACATTATGGTGAGTACACAACTTTTTTATCTGATGCTGTCATTTTCATTTATTTCTAAACTGTTGGGACAGAATCTCCAGCCAGCTACCTAAACCCCGAGTGGACTCCAAGGAAGAATATTCCTGAGCACAGCTGAGTCAAAGGCTGCTCTTCCTCTAGGTACCAGATCCAATTTGTAATGAGTAATAAAGCTATGAGGATTAGCCCAAGTTGTAGCTGCACAAATACCATCTAATGAAGTTCTAGACAAAAAGGTTGAAGAAGTTGCCATGCATCTAGTGGAATGTGTTTTTGGTGGTTTTGATAAAGGCGAATCCAGTGTTTTGTACACAAAGGTAATACAAATCAGTCAACCATTTGGCTACAGTTACTTTGGAAACTGGTTGGCCTAATTCTGAATTAGAAAATGAAACAAACTGATAGGATTTCCTTACATCTTTGGTTCTTTGAAGGTAGAAATGTTACTCTCTTTGAGCATCCAACAAATGTAATAAGAAGTTATGTACCTACCATAACGTTCCATGTTAGTTGTCTTCATCACGCCTTCTTTCTTGCTGTTTGGGATCGGGGCCGATCCGTGGCTCTGACTCAGCCATCTTCAATAGCTTGAGAGCGGTTTACTGGATCGAGGCTACCCATTATCCCATGATGCCTAGCAATAGCTACCCAGATCTCATTTGAAATAGCTAATCCAGACATAAGAAAGAAACCAGACATAAAAAAAAAAATGGTTGTTCCATGCATTCTAATATCTAAAGTAGGTTAGGAAGACCCGGCCAGAGGAATAACAATAAAAGAATACTCAGCCAGTGAAAAAAAAAGAAACTCCTCTCAATCCACTAGGATGGGGAACGGAGGGAGGGATGCAAGAAAGATGGCGAGATGAAGGCAACTAACATGGAATGTTATGGTAGGTACATAACTTCTTAATGTTAAGTTGTCTATCTCGCCTTCATTCTTACTGTTTGGGACAGTGTCTCTAGCACCTAACACCCTGGGTGGCTCAGTGGAACAGACTCTTCAGAACAGTGGAACCACAGTCAGCTCTGCTCCGGGAGACCATATCCACCTTGTAATGAGAAATAAAGGTATGAGGGTTTGCCCACGTGGCAGCTGCACAGATGGAATCCATGGGCAACCTAGACTGAAAGGCTACGGAGGTGGCTAATGCCCTAGTAGAATGACCTTTCGGTTTAATTGGTAACTCTTTGTTCCTTAACTGATAAATAAAAGTAATAGTGTGGGACAACCATCTGTATAAGGTCACCTTGGAAACTGGGAGACCTTGTCTGTGTAAGGCATAAGAAAGGAATAATTGGTCTGACTTATTTCTTTAGTTCTGTGAAGGTAAAAATGCAATTGTCTATGAACATCCAGTTGATGAAGTTTGTACTCTGCCTTGTTGCTATGATTTGGGAAGAACACAGGGAGATCTACAGATTGGTTTAAATTATTTTCTGAGCAGACTTTCGGAAGAAACAAAAGATTAGTCCTCAGAGCAACTCTGTCCTTGTGAAACACCAGGTAGGGAGGACGAACACATAGTGCCTGAAGTTCTGAGACACGCCTAGATGAAGTGATAGCTACCAGAAAGAGCATCTTCCAAGATAGAAACTTGACGGAGCAGGAAGCTGCTGGTTCAAAAGGGGGCAGAATTAAAGAAGTTAGGACTAAATTAAGGTCCCAAGGGGGAGGGGATCTCTCACTGGAGGTCTAAGAAGAGATGTTCCTCTCTAAAAGGCTTTACAGAGCTTATGAGACATAATGTTATAATTTGACAAATCAATATGAAAATTAGGAATGGGCGCTAATTGTACCCTAATTGTAGCGGAAGCGCCCCCGGAGTGAAACAGCTGTGCCAGGAATTCCAGAATTTTGTGGACTGGGGCTGAGAAGGGATCAACATTCCTAGACTCTGCCCAACAAGAAAAACATTTCCATTTGCTAGCATAAGTTTTTCTCATTGTAGACTTATGAGAGGAGACGATAATCTCACGGACGGCTGGGGAAATGCTGGGAAGCCTGGCTAAGGTTTGAAGTGGAGCAACCAAGCTGTGAGCTGGAGAGTTTGGAGGGAATGATGCAACCCACTTGATTGATGAATCAGGAGATCTGGAATTGGGTCCAGAGTCCAGGGCTGATCGAGAAGATAATGGTGCAGGAATGGGAACCATATCCCAACCATATTCCAAAGACATGCATCTGGAGCATTTCTCCCCGGGCCTCCGCTGAAAACAGGCTCTGTGGAACCTAGTCGGACATTCCCGGTCAACAAATGTTAAATAAAATAAAATAAAAATATCTGTCGAGGCCAGTAGGGGGCAATGAGGATCACTTTGCAACCCGACGATATTGCTTTCTGTATGAGTTTCGGTATCAGAGGAAACGGAGGAAAAGCATAAAGAAGTCCCTGAGGCCAATCGTGGACTAGAGCGTCTCTGGGTATGTGACCTGGAAGCAGAAGAAGGGAGAAGTAGTTGTTGCATTTGCTGTTGAAGGGGGTGGCAAAAAGATCACAGCATGGCTGTCCTCATTTGCGGAAAATAAGATCTGCAATTTTCTGATTCAGAGACCACTTGTGAGGCATAAGGATAGCTCTGCTGAGCCTGTCCGCTATGACGCTGGATCTCCCAGGGATGTGCGTCGCAATCAGAAAACGTTGGGAGGAAATCGCCCACTGCCAAAGTCTGAGTGCTTCTTGACACAGGGGGTAGGATCTGGTTCCGCCCTGCTTGTTGATGTACCACACCACTGACATGTTGTCTGTTTGAATTGCAATGGTCCCGAAAGGAAGAGAGTCTTGAAGAGCTTGCAACACTATCAGCATGGCTCCCATTTCTAGGACATTTATGTGCAGATGGTACTCGTGAGGTTGCCAAGTGCCTTGGACTGTCCTGCCCAGATAATGCCCCCCCCCCACCCTCCTATCAGGGAGGCATCTGTCATCACTGTGGCTACCGGAGGGGGTTGTATGAAAGATCTGCCCTAACTAATGGGGAGACCATCCACCAAGAAAGGTGTCTTTTGCATGCCTCCATGATCAGGATCACGTGAGACATGGGTAGCTCTCAGAAAGACCACTGTGTGAAAAGGAGCCACTGAAGAATTCTCATGTGGAAGCGCGCTAGTGGAATTAGAAGAATGGCAGCTGCCATGGAGCCCAGAGTTTGTAGGACATACCTGACCTGGATCCTTTTGCTCTGCATTAGAATTTGCACTTGCTGACGAATTGTGGACACTCTTTCTAGTGCTAACCTTGCGAACATATCCCTTGTGTTTGTCTACTTCTATGTAAGTGATAGACTGACAGGGCAACACGGCAGATTTTTCGAAATTTATTGTAATACCTAGCTGGGTGCAGGATGTGATTTGTATAATCCCACGCTTGTAGGAGTTGATGCCTGGTGGTAGTAGTGAGGAGCCAGTTGTCTACATACGGAAACATCTGGAACCCTTGACGTCTTAGGTGTGCTGTGACCACTGCCATACATTTGGTGAACACCCTGGGGGCTGTGGTGAGACCAAAGGGCAGAGCTCTGAACTGGTAATGACTGGCCCCCACCCGAAAGTGAAGAAATCTCATGGAGCATCTGTCCATCTTGATATAGTAGTACACGTCCTGAAGATCTATCGAGCACATCCAATTGTCCTGACCCAGAAAGGATAGAATGGACTGTAGCGTGACCATCCTAAACTTTGTTCTTTGTACAGACTTGTTTAGTCTGCTGAGATCCAGAATCGGTCTCCAGTCCCCTGTCTTTTTTGGTACCAAAAAGAACCTTGAGTAAGGTCTGGATCCATGCTGGTCTGTGGGGACTTCCTGGATGGCTCTTTTTTTTTTTTTTTAAGCAGTTTTGAAACTTCTATTACTGCTTGCTGCTTCAGACTGGGTGGAACATCTGGAAGGATTTTCTTTGACTGTAAGGGGGGTTGATGGAAGGGAATTTTGTAACCTCTGGATATAATGGACCGGTCTTTTGTTAAATTTTTCCAGGCTTTTGGGTACAGCGAAAGTCTTCCCCCGACTGCCTCCAGAGGTGAGCAGCCGAGCAACCCTTCAGGGATGCTGGAAGGGCTTATCAGACAAAGATTCTCTGTTGCCCTGGTTCTGTGGACCCCCTCTGCCACGAGGGCGACGTCTATTATTATTAGTATTGTTTCCCCCCTCTGCCTCTGGAGGAAAAATCACTACGTGCGTCAGGCAAGGCTTCCTGAAATTTACGGAACCACATCTTCCCACTCTTCTGACCCTTGGGGTAAGGTCTAGAGGGAGTGGAAAAATGGACTCCCATGGCAGAGAGAGTCTTGCCTTCTTGCTCACACCTAGTCAAAGTGTCTTTCACCTGTGGTCCAAAGAGAAAGGAGCCATCAAAGGGGGTATTGGTAAAGGACACTCGAAAGGGTTCCACAAAGTGACACAGCCACATACACGCATGCCTCCTAAGGGCTACACCCGTGCCCGCGGCTCTACTTGCACCATCGGCTGCATAGGAAATGAGCCTCATGGAGGAGTTAACTACAGAATTAAGCGTCGCTAGCTGGGAAGCTACTTTGGCTTGTGCTCCCTCAGCTGTAGGATCTTGAAGGGTATCTCCAAGCTCTTTAAGGAGATCCCTTTGAAGTAGAGTAAAATGACATAGATAGTTCAGTGACCTCATGGAGAAGGTCGCTGAAGCAAACATTCACTTTCCGTAACTGTCCATCATCCTAGACTCCTTGTTAGAGGGATGAACAGATGAAGAGGTCTCTGCTAGCTCTTTTTTGGTGGCTGCTGCTACCACCATGGCATCAACGGGCACACCTTTAGAAAGAAATTGCTTATCCTGGGGAGCTGTAATAAATTTACCAGGTCTCCTCGGAGTTGGTTCCACTGTGTCCGGAGCTGACCAAGCCTTTCGAGCCACTACGGACATAAGTGGGTAGAAAGGCGGAGAAACCCAGGAGGTGGAAGGTCGGGAACCGAAAGCATCCATGAATACAGACTCATCCTCAGTAGGGGCTAGGAGATTCCAGTTCCCCCTCTGCCTAAGCACTTCCAGGATGTCCGAGAAGGAAACATCTTCAGAGGGGGATCTCGGGGACCCTTCCGATTCATCTAAGTCTGTATCAGAAGTGACAGACTCAGGGCAGTCAAAGTGCTTCATCTTGCACTTCTTCTTCTGAGGGGGCTCCTCTGAGTGATCAGGGGAGGCCTCAGAAGAAGAGGAAACACCCAATGGGGTGTCCTGGAGCATCGGTTCCCTACGCTTGCGGTCTGGAGGAGGAGCAGAGGTTGGCACAGACACTACGGAGGACGGAGCCGGTGGGGCTGGTAGTGGAGCTAACTCAGGGGACAGCACACTCCACATGACCTCAAAAGCATCCCTGCCTCAAGGCAGAGAAAGCTCCGGTTCCAAAGAAATAGGAATCTTTCTCCGCGTCGAGGGGGACGGCTCCAAGGCCGATGTTGGAGCCGTGCTCACCTGCGCCGATACTCTGAGAGGGAGAACGGGGTCGGACAAGGATTCAGAGACCACTCGTAAGGCATCAGGATAGATAGGCTGAGCCTGTCTGCCAGAACGTTGAATCATCCTGGAATGTGCTTTGCTACCAGAAAGCAACTGGTGGAGAATGCCCATTCCCAAACACTCATGGCTTTGCGACAAAGGGGGTAGGATCTGGTCCCTCCCAGTTTGTTGATGTTCCAGACCACCAACATGTTGTCTGACTGAATTTCAATTGTTCCCAGTTCCCAGGAAGAGAGGCATGAAGGGTCTGCAATGCTAAAAGGACTACTCTCACCTGTAGAACACTGATATGCAAGCTGGTCTCGGTTGGGGACCACATGCCTTGGACTGTCATTCCCGAGCAATGCCCCCCCCCCACCCTAGCTGGGAGGCATCCGTGGTCACTGTGGCTTGGGTTGGGGCTGTGACAAATGAGTGTCCTTTGAGAATGTCCACAGATTGCATCCACCAGAGAAGGGACGCTTTGCTTATATGAATCATATGACTCGGTGGAAGATCCAGCAACGACCATTGTACAGCAAGTGTCCACTGTAGAACTCACATATGCAAACGAGCACACGAAGAAGTGTAATTGTGGCAGCCATAGAGCCGAGGGCTTGGAACACTGCCTCCGCTGGCAGGTGATATGAGTGAGCAATAGCAGTGACATGCAGTCTCAGATTTCAAATTCTCTTTGGGGTCAGGAAGACTTTTGCCTGCAAGGTGTCTACCCATACTCTGATAAACAATGAGACCTGGAAAGGGTCTAGACAAGATATGGCAATGTTGACGGTAATACCTAGATGATCTGCTAGGTGTAGGAAAAAGTCTCTGGCCTGACAAAGTAGACACTTGGTGGATGCAGCAAGGAGCCAATCATCCAAGTATGGGAAGACATACATCCCTCTCAAGCCTCAGGTGAGCCGCTACTACTGCCATAACCTTGGTGAACACCCTGGGGGCTGTGGTGAGACCAAAGGGTAGAGCTTGAAACTGATAATGACTGGCCCCTAGCCAGAAGTGAAGGAACCTCCTGGAGCTTCTGTGTATCTTTATGTGGTAGTAAGCATCCTGGAGGTCTAACGAGCACATCCAGTCCATCTTTTGCAAAACTGTAACGTGACCATTCGGAACTTTTCTTTGACAATGGACAGGTTCAGGGTTGACGGGTCCAGGATGGGGCTGATGTCCCCCATCTTTTTTGGCATCAAATAGAGCCTGGAATAGATGCCTGATCCAGACTTATCTCAGGGGATGGGTTTGATGGCTCGTTTCTTTAGCAGATCAATAACCTCTAGTGCTGCTGCCTCCCTTTGCATGGGTGATACATCTGGGAGGTGTTTGGGTGGTACGGGGGAGCCACAAAGGGAACTGTATAACCTCTGGATATGATTCGTAGCACCCAACGGTCTGATGACATGGAGTCCCATGCCGTCAGGTGCAACAACATGCGACCCCAGACTGCCTCCAGAGCAGAGCAGTTGGGCAACCCCTCAGGGTTGTTGTGCAGGCCTGTCCAAGAAAGGTTCTCGAGACCCAAAATTCCTCTGACCCCCTCTGCCCCTGGGGCGGCATCTGTCCTGACCCCCTCTGCCTCTAGGGGAAGACGAGTCCCGAGTGTTCCGGGAATACTGAGCCTTCCGGAACCACATCTTCTTTTGCCCTCACTGATTCTGAGAAAAAGGATCTTTGAGGGTTCAAGAAGTGGATCCTGATGGCAGACAGTATTTTCTAGTCTTTCTCACTCTGGACCAGAGAGTCATGAACGGTCTTACCAAAAAGCGAAGAGCCGTGGTAAGGGGCATTCGCAAATGACACCTTGAAGGGCTCTGAGAACAGACACAATCTAAGCCAGGTGTGATGCCTCATGGCAATGCCGGACCCAGCCGCCCTAACTGCTCCCTCGGTGGCATGTGAGAGAAGGCGCATGGACGTATTTGATACCACTTTGAAGGTGGCCATCCTCGTGGAAAATATGTTTTTATCCTCCTGTGATGTGGACCCAGGGGGTGACTCACCGAGTTCCTTTATAAAGTCGCGCTGCAATCGAATAACATGGGCCAAGTAGATCAGTACCCTTACAGAAAAGGTTGCCAACGCATACGTACACTTCCCCAGGGGGACCGTCAACCTGGACTGTTGGTCAGGGGATAGTCAGAGGAACTTTCTTGAGCCAGTTCCTTCTTGGTGGCCACTGTTACCACCATAGTGTCTACAGTGGACCCTTTGTTCCATGCCGGTCTGTCAGAAGGGGGGCTTAAAATTTTGTCTGGACGCATCAAAATAGGTTCCATGGTGTCCGGTTCCTTCCAAGCCCACAAACTGATTAAATCTACCGGATGGTCCATGGGGGGGATACCCAGGAAGTAGACTGGCCCTCGCTGAAGGCCTCCAGGAACACTGACTCATCCGAGGAATTTTTTGGGACGGACCAGCCTCCCCACTGGCGTAAAAGTTCCATGATGTTTCCAAAGGAGACATCCTCGGGAGGTGATCTGGGGGAACCTTCCCCTTCCTCCAAGTCAGTGTCCTCAGTGAGGAACTCCAGGGAGGAGTCCAAATGCCTCCTCTTGCATGTATGCTTGCGAGGAACCTCTGCGGTGGGGTTCTCTGGAGAGGGCTCGCAAGCCGCCTGATGTTCCTCAAGGGAAACCATCTGGGGCACTTCACGCATGGGCTGTCCCTGTGGTAAAATGATTGGAGTCGTACCAAAACCAGGGGAAGTTGGGGTGGAATCCGAAGAAATGGTCAGGGGTTTCGAACTAATGGAGAGGACCCTTTCCACTACATCGAACACGAAAGGAGAGAGAGCCACCTGGGACTTCAGCACGGTAGCTGCTCTCCCCGGGTCCAACAAGAGAATCGGAGTCGGTCCTGAAGGAGACAGAGCGTCGAGGGGATGGCCCGGAGCCGATGGAAAAACCTCCAACCCCTTGGATCTGATGCCCAGGCAATGGGTCAGAGAGCTGCTCAGATCTGAACTAGTCAGAACCGACGCGCTCAAGGCAATCGCCAGCGTTGAGGAAGCAAGTACATCAGCGCCGACACCCTGAATCCAAACATCCTAGGATCCAGATACTCTGAAGCGGAGGGTCGGATCAGAGAAGGAGAAACTTGTGAAAAAAAAAAGGAAGCGAGGTACCCCCTCCAAAGGGAGAGGGAGCTGGCAGGACTCCAATCTGGATCTGCGTCCGAATAAACCTCATCATTTTATCCATGTCTATTTCCGAGAGACTACGCAGGGATCGTGACGAGGTGACAGACTCCGACATAGCTGGCCGGTGTACTAATGCCCTGGGGGAAGATCTAGGCTCCTCCGGCTCCGGAGAAAAACGTGGTGATCAGAGCCGAGGGGAGGTAAGTTTAGCAGCCACATGAACCTTAGGAGGAGGCACTGCTGGGGTGGAACTATCCGGGGACGTCTTCCTTAGTCTTTCAGCATTATGCTTTCTCTCGGATTTCTTCTGGCAAAGAGAATCCCCTTCCCCTGGCCTAGAAGAGGGAGGTTGAGTCCCAGCCTTGGAGGGAGTGACAGAGGGAGGAGGAGTGAAAGAGACCGAAGGAGCGGTCACAGCTGTGATTGCCGAAGTAGAAGAAGTGGCCACCTCAGAAGCAGGGAGAAGGCCCTTCATAATAAGCTTTGCCCTGCGGTCCCTCAGGGCTCACGGGTTAAAGCCCGCGCAAATACCACATTCAGAAGATAGGTGAGACACAGCCACGTAGACAATGGACAGTGTGTATCTGTCGGTAGGCAACAAGTTGTGGCCACACTGTGCATTTTCTAAACATTTGCTTAGATTGTTCAGCCATTATCAACAACAAAAGCCTAAGACTACCCACTAGGCCACAGACACAGACACACACACACACACACACACACACACACACACACACACACACACACACACACACACACACACACACACACACAGAGGGTGAGCGAGGAATTACTTTTTTGAAATCTTTTTAAAAACTTTTTAAACTAGAAAAAGCATGATGCACCAGCAAGGGGGGTGGAGAGGGTGACTACACTAACTCACCTAACACACAAACTGCAAAAAGCACTGAAGCAAAACTCAAAGTACTCACTATACCCGGAGCTCAGAGATCACAATGCAATCGCAAACGCGGCAAACGAGATCTGAGGGAAGCAAGGTGGTGGCAGTGTATTATGGGTAGGGGGAGGAGCTTGGAGCTCGAAGCAGATGCTCGTGAATTTGCCGGCTCAGATCAGAGTTAGATCTGTAACCCACAGGTTGAAGACCAAATGAAGTACACTACTTCAGATCAAATCTTTTCCATTTAATTTTGTACATTTTTCTAGTACCAGTTTTGGGGGATGACAACTGAAAG
The DNA here is from genome assembly GCF_019279795.1 of Protopterus annectens. Taxonomy (NCBI): domain Eukaryota; kingdom Metazoa; phylum Chordata; order Ceratodontiformes; family Protopteridae; genus Protopterus; species Protopterus annectens. The sequence continues at coordinate 514,937,532 of NC_056733.1, read as the reverse complement.
TGATGTACAGGGGAAGAGAACCTGGGCTGCCTAGCAATTAGTGGAATTGGCGAAACCATGCGGTCAAATTGAAGTCTGAAATGTCTGAATATCAAGTCTGTTTGGTAAGACAGTAGGTCTGGAGTTGGATCCAGAATCCATGGTGGCTGTAAAAGACAAGGCCAAAATAAGGGAATCCAGATCTGTCAAAGCCAGTATGGGGCAATGAGGATAACTGTGCTCTTTAGTCGAGATGTCTTCTGTAGAAATTTCGGTACGAGAAGTAATGGGGGATAAGCATAAAGGAGACAGGAGGGCCAAGCGTGAAGTAGAGCATCCCTCAGTAATTCCCCCACTGGGGGGAACAGGGGAAGCAACCTGTTGCATTTGTTGTTGAGAGCAGATGCAAATAGACTGCAAAATGGCTGGCCCCATAGATGGAAAATCCTATCTGCCACTTTCATGTTGAGGGGCAATTCGTGAGGTATTAAAATAGACCTGCTCAAATTGTCTGCAATCACACTGGACTTTCTTGGAATGTGCATTGCTATCGGAAAATAAGATGAGATTGCCCACTGCCATACTCTCATAGCTTCTCGACAAAAATGATGAGATCTGGTTCACCCTTGTTTGTTGATATACCAGACTACTGACATATTGTCTATCTGAATTGTAACAGTCCCAGTTGGAAAAGCTTCCTGGAAGGCCTGCAATGTTAGGAGGACACCTCTCATTTCTTGGACAGTGATGTGTGTTGCGCTCTTAGGGAGACCATGTGCCTTGGACCGTATTTCCCAAGAAGTGTCCCCCCACCTGAGCTGAAAGTTGTCTGTGGTCACTGTGACTTTGGGCCTAGGAAAACAAAGGGACGGCCTTCTTGTATTTGACTGGAATGGATCCATCACAGAAAATATTTTTTGCAAGCTTGCATTATTTTGATTTAACTGTATAAGTGTTGTTGGATAACAGACAACTGGGTCGAAAGTGTCCATTGAAGGATTCTCGTATGGTACCTTGCCAGCAGTACAAGAGTGATTGCCGCTGACATAAATCCCAATGCTTGGAGTATCCGATAAGCTGAAGGCAACTGGTTCTGCATGATCTTTTTGACCTGGGAATGAATTGTTTGGATCCGACACAGAGGAAGAGACGTTGTTTGGGTGACTGTGTTGAAAAGCACTCCAATGAATTCCAAAATCTAAGTTGGCTTGAGTTGACATTTGTTGTAACTGACAGAAATTCCTAGATGAGAACACAACTGGATTAAGTAGTCCCGAGCTTGGGGTAAGTGATGCCTGGTCAGAATGGTTAGGAGCCAGTTGTCCAAATATGGAAACACCAGAAATCATTGCAGTCTCAAGTGAACTGCAATAACTGCCATACACTTGGTAAACACTCCGGGGGCTGTGGTGAGACCGAAGTCCAACACTCTGAATTGGTAGTGAGTGGCTCCCAGCTGGAAGTGTAGATATCTCCTGGATCACCTGTTCTTTTTTATGTGATAGTATGCATCCTTAAGATGCATCAAAGGCGTCCAGTTTTCCTTGTGCAGAAACAGCAGAATGAACTGAAGCGTGACCATCCAGATCTTTGTATGCTCAATCTTTAGTTTACTGAGATCCAAAATTGGTCTCAATTCCCCTGTCTTTTTTGGCATTAAAAAGAATCTTGAATAAGTTCCAAACTCTTTCTGGTTTGGAGGGACTTCAATTACTTTTCTAGAGTTTATTTGTAGTGCTGCTGCTTTCCTCTGGGTGGAATATTGAGGATCTTCTTTGAAACCAACAGGGATGGATGGGAAAATGGTATTATATAACCTCTGGCTATTATTCCTCAACTCACAAATCTTTTGTAATTTTTCACCAGGCTCTCTGGTGCAGGGATAGACAATCTTCAACTGCCTCCAGAGATGGACAGTCGAGGCCTCATTTCAGAAGCGCTGACAGGATCCATCATAGAAGGAATCCCTAGAGTCTTGGCTGTGCAACCACCTCTGCCACGGGGAGGGGATCTTCCACTTGAGTTCCTTCCTCTGCCCCTGGGGCAGCTGTCTCCATGTGGATCATGGATTTCCTGAGTCACATTTTGCATCCACCTCATTAGTTCTTACAAAAGGTTCACGAAGTGGTCGAAAAAATGTATGCCCACAGTAGATGGGGCTTTTCCTTCCAGCTCACACCTAAAAAGTACATCTTTAACTTTGCGGCCAAACAATAGGCCATCAAAAGGAGCACTGACGAAAGAAGATTTGAAGGTTTCTGCAAAGTCACATAAGCGCATCAGGCCATGTCTCCTGATGGAAATGCCTAAACCCACCACTCATGAGACACCTTCGAGCCTATGGAAGGATAAGCCTCATGGTGAATTTGAAACAGACTGCAGGGTCGCCAACTGCGAGGCAAAAGTACTCTAACTTGAAAGGATATGATAGCAGAGAAGGATTTTGAAAGCTCCTTATTCAAATCCCTCTGGAATCTTGTAAAATGTGACAAATAATTAAAAAACCTAAGGGCGAAGGTTGCAGAAGCATAGAGCCACTTCACAAATCTACCCAGTGCCCTAGACTCCCTGTGGGGGGGGGGGGGGGGGGCAGAGGAAATTTGTTCTGCCAGTTCCTTTTTAGTGGTTCCACTACTACCATGGCATCAACGGGTACTTCTTTACTCCAGCGTGGTTTCTCCTTAGGTGGTTCCTGGATCTTATCTGACCTCTTGGGGGTCTACTATGTCATGTCAGGCTCCTTCCATGTCTGTCAAGAAGCTTCATCAATGAGTTCATCGATGGGTGGAGTCACCCAAGAGGTAGAAGGGGTAGGGCCAAAGGGCCAAAGGCCTCCAGGAACACAGACTCCTCTTGGGAAGGGTTATCAGGGGATTAACCACCTATTTGAATTAGGAGTTCTAAGATGTATCCAAATGAGACATCATCAGGATGTGATCTGGGGAACCCTTCCCCTTCATCGAAGTTAGTGTTCTCAGCAACAGACTCATGAATAGAGCCTCCTTTTTCACTTCCTCTTCACAGAAACCTCTTTGGTGGGACGCTCCAGAGAGGTATCAGAAGAGATGGCTATAACCTGCTGGGTACTCTGGAGACTAGTCCGGGCTGGCTGTCCCTATGGAATGGATGACTGAGGCTCTGGACACAAATGAATGAGACTGGGAAGTCACAGCCAAGGAGGGTAGAGAAGTCTGAACTCCGGGAAGAGAGATGACCCTCGATACTACCTTGAAGGCAGAACACCTGGGAGAAAAGAAAACGGATGGATCTGACAAGGTAGGCTTATGGACCATCAGCTCCTCACACCCCACAGGCAAATTATTAGAGGCAGGAGTCTGAGGCAAGCTGTCCATAGATTAAGTCCAGAGTGGCAGAGAGCTCATACAACTACCAAGTAGAATACAACACCCTGGAGCCAACATCGAAGCTACTGCTCTGAGAGTTGTCAAGCTCTGAAGTGCTCAGCGCCAAACCACTTGGAGACGCCATCGGAGTCAAAGATGCTAACATCTTCACATCCAATGCAGATGGCTCCAGGACATTCGGAGCTAATGGCTCTGAATCCAAAGGATGGATTGGAGAAGGAGCTCATAACAGATGTGTATTACTGACAAAGGCCTCTGGACTCGATGGGTTCACAGACAGAACTCCCATCTGTATCTGTGTCCTGAAAAACTTTCTCATCATCCTGTCCATGTCTGCTTCAGAGTCCTGGAAGACTGAGTGGATGAGGCTGTAGATGAAGGTCTGGAGTGGTGTCGTGGAGAAGCCAAAAAGGACAATGGAAGCCAAGAGGTGATCGGCTCCAGCAGAAGCGGAGATGAGTGGATCCTAGGTAACTTTTTGGGTCTAGGTTTCGAGTCCAAAGCAGCTGGAGCAGACATTTTTGCTTGGTTGAGAAGAGGCTTGGAGATCAGACCCAAGGTTGAAGCTGTAGTTGGATGAGGAGATCTCTTATGCGATTCTTTGGAGTGCAGATCTCCTTTTTTTGTCTGACTTTTTGGGGTTTGAACCCCAGTGGCTGTTGAAGCAGGTTTAGGGGGCAGTAAACTCCTAAGGATCAACTTGTTCTTTTGATCAATAAGTGCATGGGAATTAAATCCCTTGTAAATATCACAATGGCATCCAAATGTGAAGGTCCCATATACTCACTTTGAATGCTTGTCTGAATTTGGGATCTTGTGGCTACAGGCCACACACTTTTTAAAACCTCACGGTTTCTCAGACATCTCAGAAAACAGCAAGGAAAGATTATGATAAACATATACAGATTTAAGATGAAATGGAAAAGAAAATGGGAATTACCAACAACAGTAAAACAAGAGTACTTAAAGAACTGAAAGGGGACAGAATACCAACAATGGTACTAAAAAAAACTACTCTAAAGAGTAAGGAAAATTAGAAAAAGTACTACAGATAGAAAAAAATAAATATATACGAGTTATAGATAGGACTAAAGCTTAAATGACAGATATTTTGTAACTCACAAAGACTACTCACTTGAGAGTTTCATGACTTAAGTCCAAATGCGGCAAACAGGATTTGAGGTATGTAAGGTGACTGAGGCATTAAGGCTAAAGGGAGGAGCTTGAGAGTTTCTGTGTTCTACGATCTAGAAGAAGCGGACAAGTCAGATTAGATGGTCGAATCCGAACAGTTGAGGAATAAATGAAAATGACAATATCAGATATGGAGTTTAAAACAAGGGTTGAAAAAAGAGATGTGTTTAAAAAACAATAGAAATTATTTAGAAGGGGCTGACAAAGGTTAAAGTATTTCAGAAAAAGAGGAATTTCACAGAACAAAAAGAGGTGCAATTGCAGAGTGTTAAAGAAAAAAGGAGCATCTGGATAATATGTATGGGTTTAGAAAGACTGCCACTTGATAACTCCAGATCACAAAAACTTTTAGCATAATGACTAAGCCAAAAGAAAGTATAAAGGGTTGCCACCAAACTTAGGGAGCCTATAAGAAGAAAAATAAGAAATTCTGTACAGGTATTAGAGATATTTCAGAAATTTTATGAAAATTTATATACAGCAGATAAATATGAAAATCAAGAAAATGCACAAATGGAAATATTTATTTAAGACCTAAATATACTAAATATAAATATGAAAATCAAGAAAATGCACAAATGGAAATATTTAAGACCTAAATATACTAAGGTTAGCGGTAGACAAGGCTCAATAATTAACAACTAATTTAGGAAAAGACATGATAAAAATGGTGATGTGTAATCAAGCTGCAGGAAAGTCTCGAGGAACAGATGGTGTTCCTATGGAAGTTTGGAAGAGAGCGAGACAGATCTGCAAGGTTCTGTTTAACAGTATTTTTAAAAGGAGAGGAAGCACTAACATCTTGTAAGAAAGCTGTGGTGGCTGTAATGCCTAAAATGGTAATAGCCATCGGATACAACTTCATACAGACCCATTTCAATTTTAAATCATGACTACAAAGTGTTTATGTCTATACTAGGTAAAAGAATGGCATAACTGTGCCAAAATTGATAGATATGGATCAATGTGGTTTTGTGGAGGGGTGGCAAACATTTGACAACATTAAAAGAACAATGATGATCCAGAAGAAGGCAACATTTAAGATAATACTGCTGTTGTTGGTAGGTCCTGATGAAGAGAATGCATTTGATACAAGAAGCTGAGATTTTATGAGTAGAGCATTCCCTGGTGCAATAAGTTTAATTAGGAGGATATATGAGGGATCAGAGACAAGAATTAAACTGCGAAGGTTCCTCTCTGTTAAGTTGTGTCTGAATAGAGGAACCAGGCAGGGGTGCCCTCTTTCCCCTTTAACTGCTTTACAGTCACAGCCATTGGCAAAAAAATAAGGGACTCAAACTCAAGGACATGACTGGTATGGTAATCAAGTAAAGTTGACTTTATTTGCAGACTATATTATTTTGTATTTGATAAATCCAGAAAAGGACACGTCAGTGCTGTGGAACATTGTGAGGCAGTTTCAAATCTTTTTGGGATGCAAAATTAATGAAAATAAAACAAAAGCTATACCAATAAATTATGTACCCTCACATGAATTGATTCAGCAATACCCACATTTATGAGGAAAAGATAAGATGAAGTATTTAGGAGTATGGATTCAAAAGACTTCTGTTATGGCAGCTAAGGATATATGGGAAGAGATAAAACAAAAGGTAATACAAAAACTGAGAAACGGAAAGCTCTTGTTTTCGGATATGGATGCTAAAGCACAAGCTCTGAAAATGCTTTAAGCCCCTTTAGTTCTATATACAAGTCAGGCATATTTTATGAACCAGATAAGAAATTGTGGGCAGCAATTCATAAAGATTTGAAGGAATTTATCTGGGAGGAGAAGAGAGCAAGGGTTAACTGAGACATGCTGATCCTTCTACTAGAATAAGGTGGTTTATGATTACCTGATCTGAAGGGATATAAGGCTCTTGTATATAAAACAATCAGAAAGTTATAATTCAAAGTTGAAATGGATGATGATGAAACAGGGAATTCAATAAATATGGAGATAGTGGGGTTTTGGATGCAGATCCTTAAGGACAATGACAACAGCCATATAATATATTCATAAAGTAGCAGAAAGAATTATAAGAACTAAGCCAGCATGAAAATGGTGAAAGTAAGTTTTGTTGATAGGGATGACTGCAAGAAGGGGTACAGGTAATAGGCAAGATGGAGATGGAACTTACTGGAGAAAACTGGCAAAGGAACCAAGGTACTGGAAGCAAATAACTAGAGAGGGAAAGGTAACAGAATGGGATGAGGCCAAGAACACATTTAGACTGCAGGCTAGAGACTTCCCTACCTACTAGGGATTTACAGCAGAGAACAGGCAAAAAGAAAGAAAGAAATAATGGAATCCTAAGTGAAAGACCTGTTCTGGTAGTGTTTTTAGATGAGTCTAGAATAAGAGTTACTGCTAAAAAAGGGATAATTAGTAGGACAAATAAAGTACGGCACGATAACAGTAAGAATCAATCAAGTGAAGTTAGAAAAGACTGGAAAGAAATTGGATAAGCAATTTAAAAGGGAATAATGGAAGGAGATATGTATGTTGCCCACTTATGCAACGAAGTCTAGAAGGTTTAAGATTTTTGTTTGGAAGTGGTTCCATAGGTATTATTATACCCCAAGCAGACTCCATTTATTTTCTCAGGTAGATGGCAAATGTTGGAGATGTGATAGGGAAGAAAGAGGCAACTGGGAACATATTTTGGGAGTGTAATAAGTTGTCAGACTTTAAAAATTCCCACCACAGTACTCTGTTGGATGTACTGGTTGAATAAATAGGTGTAACTGTGGAAATGATTCTTTTGAGCTAAGACACAGGATCTGAATTGCCTTGACATAATAAGGCCTTATGTTTAATTCTGGTGACTGCCAAAAAAAGCAATCAATAGAAAATGGAAATCAAAGTCAAAACCAACTGTGTTTGAAGTACTAAATATTGTAACAGAGATAAAAACTGCATGTGGGATCTTTTGAAAAGGAAAGGAGCAACTTACACAGAAATAAATGGAAATTGTGGGGAACAATCCATGCAGAATAATGCTCAGGAGGAACAGGTGGACTAGGATTTAAGGGAATTCAGGAAGTGAACAATTTATGTAATGCTGGACTGACGACGTGATATATAATGCACTTAACTGGCACATGTTAATATTGGTTTATTTTCATTTATATTAACATACATTTGCCTATATCTTAAGTGACAATTTAATAAAGCTATTAAAATATACACCTGAAACAAAAAGATTATAATGCTTAGCAAAGTTATGCAGGGAAGACCAAGTAGCTGCAGCTGCAATCTCATTTATGGGCAAGTTACTCAGGAAAGGGTCAGATGTAGCCTGTGCCAACTGGGGGCCTACAGACACTTAAGCAATAAGAGACACAATCAAAAGTCCATCTGGCCAAGGTTAGCTCTGTAATCTTACAACCCAGCCTTACCTGGGAAAATTAACAAATAGCTGTTGATCTTTTCTGAAAATGTTTGTATAATGCAAAGAGAACCTCAATTGTCTATGCACTTCAAGGCAATGCAGCAGATACTCATCCTTGTTTGCATACCTAGGACAAAAAAACTGTAGACGAATGTACTGGTTTAAGTTGTTTTAATAACTACCTTAAGCATAAAATTGGATGGTCCTAAGAAAAACCCTGTCTGCATTAAAAATGACATGTATGAGAACTTGGAGGATAAAGCATGCAACTGTGAGACCCTTCCAGCTGAAATAATAGTGAGTAACAAGGCCATTGTCCATGACAAAAACTTCAAATCAACCGAACTGACAGATTTGAAAGGTAGCTCTGTCAAACTTCCCAAAACAAAATTGAGGTCCCAAGCCAGGGCTAGCTTGACCAACGGTGGTCAGCAAAAATAAAATTACTTTTAGGAACATTTTACACAATGTATGGGAAGCCAGTGATGCAGTCAAAAAACATTCATGAAAGGAAGAAATTTTACATGCACCTTGCTGGAGGAGTAAGTAGCTCCCTAATTTTAAAGTTGTGTCACGAAAATTAAAGCTTGATCCAAGGTGCTGTAGCAGGAGGTACGGTTCTGTCGCATGCCCAGAAGGCAAGTTTCTTTCATTTACCTTAGTAGATTCTCCTAGAGGAAAGCTTTTGTGAAGGCTTTTTGACTACTTGCAGAGGAAACGGATGGCTCCTGGCCTTTATTGGTATTGGAGAAACCAAGCAGTTAAATGCAAGGACTTTATGTCCAGATGAGGCCATCTGGGTGAGTTAACAGAGATGGGCTCTGCAGAACAAGTAGAGACTGCTTTAGACGAGTCCACAGCAGAAGGCATCAGATCTGGTAAGCCAGAAGGGAACTATGAAAATGAGTTGTGACTTGCAGTGCCAGTCTTTCTGGAATGGTCTTGGGATTAAGACAAATGAAGGAAAAGCATAAAGGAGACCTGGAGCCAATCTCGGAAGCCTGCATTTCTGAGTGACAGTCTTTCTAGAGGAACTGCTTCCCTCACCTTTTGAATAAGCTGTTGAGTTACCTGATGTTCAATATGTTCACTAGGTAGTAGAATCTGCCTGCTTAGTTTGTCCACAATCATGATGGATGACGTAGAAATGTTCATTGCTATTAGAAAGTGCTGCATCAACACAGTTCATTTTCTTCACTGCACAAGGAGTAGGATCAAGTCACCCTTCTTCATTTACATGGCATACAACCGCCTTATTGTCTATTTGTATGGCAACTACACCTTGAGGGAGCATATCCAGGAATGCCTGTAATTCTAGGATGACCCCTCTTATCTCAAGAACACCAACGTACAATAAGGCCTTCTCTGTGATCCACAAGCCATGAACAATCTTGCCTAGAAAATGACCCCACATTCCAAGGCTGATCTGTCCATGGTTACTGTGTCTCTCAGAATTGTACTAGTAAAGGGGACTCCTGTAGACAGATTTCGAACATCCATCCATCCAAAGAAAACTTCATCTGAAGGCCACTGAAAGTTTGATTTTGAAGTCCATTTATTGGCAGCCCTGGTTCCACTGTATCTTTAACATCTACTGTAAGATCCTCATATTGAGTCTTGCATGAGAAACCATCTGGACTATCGATGCCATTAATCCAAGAACCTTCAGTAGTGTGGTGGCTGCAAGACAATTGTGCCTCAGTAATGGTGCAGCTTTTGCAGCTGTGAAAGATCTTCTGGTTGCTGGAAAGAGGCCCATTTGTCTGAATAAGTCTATTCAGCATCCAAGGAATAGGATATCATGAGAGGGTTGTAGCTGTGACTTTTCCCTTTTCACAGTAATCCTCAGAGACAGGCAGTTTTGGAGCAGGTACTACCTTGCCATTAACAGGTGCACCAAAGTATGGGGGGGGGGGGGCATTAGGAGCCAAACATCCAAATATGGAAAAATGTGCACACCTACAAGACACAATTATGCTGTGATAGGAGGCATGGACTTGGGGAACATCAGAGGGGCTGTGGTGAGATCAAACAGCAGGGCTTAAAACTGATACTGATTGGCTTTTACTTGGAAGTGGGGGAATTGTGACTCTGTCCATTTTTATGTGCAATGAGGAGGTCTGAAGAGCTAGGAAAGCATTATTCAGTCTTCTGACTGAAGGCATGGTAATAAGGATTGCACTATGACAATCCAGAACAACTTTTTTTACAAGTCAGTTGTGTCAGCTGAGGTACTTTGACTTTTTGGGTACTAAAAAAAGTCTAGAGTAAAAACAGATCCTCTCTGGTCTGGTGGAGTCTTCTGGATTGCTCTCTTGTGGAAAAGGCTCTGGACCTCTCTGTAGGCTGCTTGCCACTGAGTGGCAATGCTGGAGGTTTAAAAACAATCCTAATAGACCTTACCAAAATGGGACTACAAGACCCTCTCGATATGATTCACATTACCCACGAATCCCTGGTGATGCCCATCTGCTCTGGAACACTTAAGGAGAGACATCCCCAGAGTGCCTCTAGAGTGGAATAGTTGGGCAAATCTTCAGGAATAACAGCAGTTGAAAACCCAAAAGAAATCCCCTACCTTCTTTTGAATGCGAGGTAATTGGCAGACTAAGATGCCTACCTAAGATTTTGGCCCTACACACAGTCCTAGAATTGAAACGGGTACACAAACCGCAACCTGGGATATCATGATCTGGGCCTAGGCATGTGACACACAATATATGAAAGTTTCGGTGTGGGATTTGCTTACCACAGCAGAGACAATTGTTAACCTTATCTGACATGGGTTAAAGCAAGAAAAAGAGTTCCCCAACAGGGTACTTCGCTTTTACATTACTTCTCTCTGGTATGGACCGACCAATGCACTGAAACACCACTTCAAGCTCAAACAGCAAGAAAAGTGATGTCATGGCACTGGCTAGCTCCCTTTATACCCAAGCATACTGACGTCAGGGTAGGACATCTGCCAGCCTTAGGAGGAGGGAGATTTACACTCTGGTAGTGGGGCCAGCCAAGGGCTTTCACAGCAGGAAATTTCACAAGTCAGGACTGCATCAGTGAAACATGAAGAATATCTACGATTACAGACCTAGGCAGTAAAATACACTTTGTGAAAATGTTCATAGCGCTCAAGATATTATATACACGTCATGCATATTTTTATAAACTTGTAGACAGGTTATGGACATAATCAAAGAGCTGAATGAAGTTTTCTGGGAAGAAAACAGAATAAGAATTAGGTTTGATAATTTAATCCCCACTCTAGTTAAACAAGACAAACTAGGGTACCAAATCTGAAAAATATTTTAAGACAACACTGTTAAGACGTTATGTAACACAAAATGAAAGTCATACATCTACATGGAAAACAAAAATGATAAAGTGGGGAGAGGGGGAAGTAAAAGAAAATGAGAAATTAGTTTCTGGATGCCAAACCTTACAGAAATATCAGTAGTTACACAAAACATTAAATTTACAAAGTGGTGGAAAGTATCTCTAATTAACAAGTGAGGGACTGCAGAAAGAAAATCTTGACTATACAGATACCAGCTATCGTATGTGTGGAAAAAGGGCAGGAAATGACTGAAGTGCTTGGAAGAAACTGGCTAAGGAACCAAGGTATAGGGGGCAGATACATCAGGAAATAAAAGCAATAGTGTAGGATCAAACTAAAGATCAGCCATCTTATTGTGATTTCTGCTGGAGTTACCCAAAGCAACAAATGGCATTAAAACAAACATTGCGCAGTCCCTTCCAGGGGAGTGCAGGTTTTACATGCTCTCCCTCCCCACCACTCTTTAAAAGACACCTAGTAACTCAAGGCAAAATATCAGCCAGTTTGCCAAGAACATCTGCAGGAGTTACTTGGAATAATAACTTTTAAACTATTGTGTTGTCCCTTACTGGGGAGGGCAGGTATTATGTAACAGATTTTTCACTCTGTATTGTGTTCAGTTCTACTCCACCATCACCACAAAAATAGCAGTCAGGCTTTAAACGGCTTAGGTCTCGCCATTTCTGAATGCTCCTTAGCTTTTCTCAAATACTATTACTGATCTCATCATTTTACAACAGCAGCTCTCCATTCCAAACCTCAACAAGCACTGCTTAGGCTGAATAACTTACACACATTTTGGTTCAAAAGCTCGCCTAGTTAATATATTTATTTGTATTACCACACAACATCACACCATGTATTGTCATTACTACTTTTTAATGGATAAAAAGTATTTGATAACAACATTCATTCACTCCGACTACTTCTGCTTTTTTTTTTTACTCCAAATGCAGGCATCCATAGACTATTTTTGTTGCAATTGCACAGCCTTCCCAGGCTGGCCCAGCTCTGCATGAATGTCTTACCTGATTAATGCCTGCTGACATTCTGTAACTTTTACAGTGATGTTGTCCAGTTACAAGCAACAGCTAATGTCTGTTTCTTGCTATTTTCAGTAGAAGAGCTGGATCATGGTCAAATGAGGCCTCTAGGCAGGGTAATGGGCCAGCCTCCTCTTCCCACCACGATTCCGGTGTCCCATTACTTTGTTCTCTCCTTCCAATTACCATAACACTGTATAAAACTGTCAATGAACAAACTATTTTCTTCTTCACTTTTGCAATGATTACAAAGATGTGGATTTAAATTTTATAGCATAAACACTAACGGCCATTTGCTAAACAAAACAGATGCACACTGAAAACAGACAAGCATGAGCAACGCTCTTTTCCCTTGAAGCTCACATTCATTGAAAATGCAGGGACGCTCACGTTCACTGAAAATGCAGGGACGCTCACGTTCACTGAAAATGCAGGGACGCTCACGTTCACTGAAAATGCAGGGACGCTCACGTTCACTGAAAATGCAGGGACGCTCACGTTCACTGAAAATGCAGGGACGCTCACGTTCACTGAAAATGCAGGGACGCTCACGTTCACTGAAAATGCAGGGACGCTCACGTTCACTGAAAATGCAGGGACGCTCAACGTTCACTGAAAATGCAGGGACGCTCACGTTCACTGAAAATACATCTAGTCAGTGGCAGATTAAGTGTGCCTTTGTCCTTGCGCAGTTTTGAAACCATGGTACCCTACATACATTTTAGGACCATGCATAAATGCATATGTTTTTTGATTCACTTCCTGATTTTTGTAAATTACATTTCTTGTTTCATATAACAATATTTGTTACAGTGCATTTTAAATTTGCAGTTTTGAGCATTTTCTTCTAATAAGCAGTGAAACAAAATGAACCAATAATGACAGAAGTACCCATTCAGATCATTTGAACAAGAAATGGCCATTTCAACTGCTGTTATCATAATTGACCAATATTTGTACTCTGCAATTACGACCACTAAATTGATTTAGTATGCATCACATGTCTGACTGTGATAAAAAAAAATGACCACAGTGAAATATTTCAATTTATTTTAGATACATCCACACTAGTCCTGCAGACAGACTAATAACTTTTTAACTTTACTAGCTCAGCAGGTTCAGTCACTTTTATTTACAGACATCCCCCCCACAAACCCAGTAATTACAGCAACATTGTTGAGTGCATTCTTCGTGGATGTCTGTGTTAAAAAACACTAATAACCAAAGTCACAAATTTCCAATTTGTTTCACACAAATATACAGCAGTCAAAATTTTCCTATTTAATTCACAAATACACAAGCGCGTGCGCGCACACACACACACACACACACACACACATGCGCGCGCATGCAAAGACAGATTAAAGACTGTTTAAAAAATGACCAGATAAAGAGCATAAGGTACTTTCATCCAGAAAGCTCAGCCTCATCCCTACCAGCAGTTAAGGCAGACTTGATGATGATGTACTACCCCTTACTGCTATGTAAAAATAAACTACATGAACTTTACTGGTAGTACTGGATGAACTGCTTTAAACTGTATAAAGATCACTAGCATCAGAGCATTAGAGCCAGCCAAGGAAATCACAGTTTAGAGTATTTATGAGAGCATAAGAAATTTTAACCATCTGATAACATATCCCAAGACAATATGTACAATCTCTAAAGAAAAAAAAAAACTCATCTGAATAATTCTACATCAATAGAGTCATTGCTAATGCAGATGTTGCTGCTGGCAAACAACTTTGCATTTCAGTGCTTTACGTATAAATAAGAATGTTGCATTGTCCTGTTGATACTCCCATAACATTTCCTGAACTAGATAACCTACACAATAGGGGATGGTTAGCAAAAGAATGACAAAGAATCAGTTATTACACATGTAGTTCAGGAGACCATTAAGTAGTCTACCCAAATTCCAACTTGTTCCAAAGCATTGCCTGGATAACTGACTTGTTCAATGTCACACAATAGGCAAATGAAGGTAGAAAGATGCAAAACCTACACCCTTGTTACAGGAAGCCACTCAATAACAAGTTGGAGTTTTAGTCTTCTGCACTAATTGCCAGAGTAACAGATTTTAAATAAATGCAGAAATCCTTTATAATCTGATCTTGTACAGAAGACTGAATCACAGAAATATGCAACAATAACTACATGACGGATTCTGAAGATCAGACAATTCTGATCATCACACAAATAATGCAGACTATATGACCTGACAAATGTCAACTTCTCTGCAGTTGCTGGAGGCAGTAAAGATGGTACTGCAAATATATACTATTAAAATGCAACATGGTTAGACTGTAGTATACAATTCAGGCGTATTAATGAATTTATTTATTTTACATTTGTTGACCGGGATAGTCCAACTGGATTAATGTCCATTTTCAGTGGAGGCCCGGGGAGAAAAGCTCCAAGCTAAACAGGTAAGTAATAACAAAGACGACACATTACAGATGAGATATTTACAAATGACATAAGGAGACATGAAATAGACAATATCACAAGTTTGAGTTACTCCTGGAAACAGTCAGGGGAAAAAATAACAGTAATTTGATTAATAGAATATATACATTCATGGTGAGAGTTAGCCAGGCTTGTTACAGTGGCAAAGCCAGTTTACTGCCAGATGTTGTTTGAATTGGGATAGGGAGGAGAGCAAAGTAATGTTAGCTGGAAGGAGGTCCCATGCTTTGCCTGCAGAGTTTGCAAAGAGGGAGTCACCAGCTACATTGTTAATTTTAATTGTCTTAATTTGTAGTCTGAGGATCGGAGCAGTCAGATTGTGGGGGGTGATCATATTTTTAAGAGCTGGTGTGTTATCTGGATAATAGAGGATTTTATTAGTCATAATCAAAAGGTTATATTGGATTAGACTGGGAAGTTCTAGCCACCCAAGCTGTTTATGGTTGATGCAATGATGTGTTCTAAAAGGTAGGCCAGTGGCAAACCTGGCAATGTGGTTGTAACAGATTGAGCGTCTATAAGTACAGTTTTATTTAGATTATAGAGAAGGGGGGATGCATATAAAAGTGTTGAAAGCAGGTCGGAGCGAGCTATGGCAACCATAGCCAGTGAGGTTAGGAAGGCTTTTATTCTATACAGTGACCCTAGTTTTTTATCGATGGTTTTGATTGTTTGGTTTACATGAAGGTCAAATTTTAGGTTATTATCAATTATTATTCCTAACAGTTTTGTAGAGGAGTCGGGGGTGATTATTGTGCCATCTTTTGCATTTATGATGAAGGTAAACGGTGTGGACATTTGTGTTGAAGAGAATAACAGCATTTTACTTTTTTTGGGATTTAGCAACAATTGACGTTCGGAGAGCCAGGTTTCTATAGTATTAAAGGTGGATTGGGTAACGGACCTTAATTCTGAGGGAGATGTGGCTGAGCAAATCAGGGTGGAATCATCAGCGTATTGGATACAGCTAACATTTGGGATAACTGTATATAGGTTGTTTATAAAGATGGAAAAGAGTAGGGGTCCTAATATGGAGCCTTGTGGCACTCCAAGGGTGTTAGGTAATAGGTTGGAGAGCTTGTTCTGCCAGAGGACAGCCTGCTGCCTCCCACTGAGGTAAGATTTAAACCACTGAATGGTACTGGTATTTAGACAGAAAAATTGCAGGGTGTGAATCAAAAGTTGGTGATCCACCATGTCAAATGCATTTGAAAGATCCAAGAAGAGGGATGAGGATATCTGATTATTGTTACGATTATTATTCATGGTATTGGTGAACGCTAGTAGGGCTGTAGATGAATTAATTCATTTTTTAGCACAATGAATAGAGCAAAACAATTACAGACAATATAAATGCTACAGCAGCTTTTGTTCGCCAACTCACAAGTCATACAAACAGAAATATTGTTGCATACAGAATGCTGTTTTTTTTTCCGGGGGGATCTTACATGCTTGAGGGCACCTACATCTCAGTGCTGACCTCCCTGCGTCAGCCCTGTCAACAGGAATAGCTATCCCCTTCGGACATCATTCAACAGAAGTCTGACTGCTTGAACGGCTGCTAATATTGTACTGTTGCAGCATACACCTAGAGTCTACAGAGCCCTATACTAAGTAATGAATCCGGCCCTTGCCAGCCATTCCAATATCCCACTACTTGGCTGTATCTCTGCATTCACCATAAATACTGTTCAAAACTGTCAGTGTACATGCTATTTTCTTTTCTTTTACAATTATCACACATATATGGATTTCATTTAAAACTATTTCAAGTTTTACAGAAATAAAATACTGACAGCCAATTTCTAAACAAAACAATCTCTCATTGAAAACTATAAAGGCTGACATTGACTGTAATCCTCTGTGATTTACCAAAGAAAAAGTTGATTGTAGTTTGATAAAGATTGTAGTCAAGTACAGGATTTGAACCTGAGCAATTCACTTAACTGCAGTGCATCCCTAACTAGGGCATTTTACACACATACATGCATGCTCACACACACACTACTGAACACTGAACTTCCTCCTACACACAATAATTCAAGGAGTGCTGAGAGTAATGAACTTGTACCTACACACACAAGTGTTAATTCATGAAAAGAGTGCTGCTGAACTTGTACCTACATACATTTAATCCATGACTGATGGCTTCAATTGTTTACCTATACTACTGAATGCTGCTGCAAGTGTTAATTCATGAATGGAGTGCTGAACCCGCACCTGCAATGTTGACTGCTTCTGCATTAAGAATCCACCACATCATGAATGTTGCAGTGAAATTACTCTCCTCAAAACCCATTTCTGGTGTAAACACCTGCCTGGGTTAAGCTGCTGTAATCCCATAAAATCAAGACTACACGGAGACTAGGAATACTTTACTTTTTTTTTCCATTATTTAATGCTGTGCCTGGGTCACCCCAGAGAACACCGGGCCCTAATCAGTTACATATATTGCTGGATCCAGCCCTGTTTGGTAGGTTCACTACTTGAAATGTAGCTGTTTAAGTACATATTTTTCTCTTGCTTATATTTTTTTTTTACTTTTTTATTTGGTTTTAAAACAATAGATAAATATAAATTATGAAACAAACTATTTACA
Source organism: Protopterus annectens (assembly GCF_019279795.1). Classification (NCBI taxonomy): domain Eukaryota; kingdom Metazoa; phylum Chordata; order Ceratodontiformes; family Protopteridae; genus Protopterus; species Protopterus annectens. The sequence goes on along the minus strand of NC_056733.1, from coordinate 514,920,154 downwards.
CAGGTCTACAGCTGATCAATACATCAAAGTTATACACATCAACAATTAACATTTTTCATGGAATTCTTTAAGTTTAGGCCAAGATTTATATGAATGTGTAATATTAGACGTTCACATCTTTACAGTATGCAATACACTATTGCAAACAATTTTTGACATACTAAGAAATTCAGCACCAGAGGGGCTAACTTTACTTTTCTGGCTATAGCAAAAACAGACCAAAGAAGAAGCACTTGGGTTTTTGGAATTATCTCAGAAATTGGAGCATTAAATAAAATTAAAGATTTAGAAATATTTTACCTATTTGACCACAGAGATTGAATGAAGTTAAATTTCTTTCCAAAAAGGGGGAGATGACTTCACATTCATATACCATATATATCTAATCAGTTATTTCAGAATCACATCTCCAACATTTAATTCTATTTGATTTACACATAACTATAAGTTTTACATAACTATAATTTTGTTAGGAGTGACAAAAGCTCAGTGTAAGAATTTCCAAGTGAAATTTTTCCAGTATAAAAATGATGTGGCTTTATCTGTAGATTTTAATATTATTTTCTTGTATTCTTCAGATAAGTCTTCATTATTAATTTGTGAGGAATATTTACAATAGGAAATGTCTAAATATGTGAAATCTAACTTTAAGAATTTTATAAATTTGTGACAAATATTTATTTTTCATTGCATTATTATTGACATTTATTAAGAATCCCAGTAATTTGGGGAATGATTTCTAATCTAGGTTAAATATCTTATTCATCTTTGTGTTCACAAAGTCTCTAAATATTTGTAAAATTAGCCAATTCTCAGAATCTTGATTGTATTTGGACCTTAAATTTTCAACAGTATACCATTTAAGAACTGATGCCAATAAATTAAGGTACTTTGCTGTTTCAATACTGGCATTTTGTTGAATATATGAATTTACAAGTGGTTATCTGTATATGCAATTGAAAACATACAAAATGTTAAGTCTTTAATGCAATAGTTAGAATATGTGAACATTTGGAAAGAAGAACTATGTTATTTCAATAAGGAATGTGAGAAAAGGGTGCAACTCAATTTATACAAAAATATTTTAATAACTAGATAAAACTATTAGGGACTATTTGTTTATGACTGGTTGTGATATATTTATTTGCTATTTTAATATTTCTTGACATATTTGTTACCATTTTGAATCATAAGATGAATTTATCCGCAACACTAACTTTTACAACTGTTGAAGTAGCATACAATTGAATATCAGGGAATCATATTCCACCATTATCCCAACCACTTCTGTGCCAGTCAAAGGAAGTTCTTGGTTCATTAGGATGCCAAAAAATAGAAATATTGTTTATCTTCATCAATTCTTTTGGTAGAGCTAGTACTAATGATTGTAAGACACCATCTTAATAAGCATTAATTGTTCTTCCATGGCAAAGAAGAATTTGTTCTAATTCATGACTACACTTAAAATTTTAACAACCTGTTGAAGGTTTGTTTGCATCATTTCTTTACTATCAGACATAACAGTTATACCAAGGTATTTCATTTGATTGTTATTCCAACTGAAGTTAGAATATTGTTTGCATGTTTTTTTTTAATTTGTTTTATTAATATTATGATTAAATCTTAAGTTTGAGATTTCTTCAAACTGACTCATAGAACTAATTATATATTCTAATGAATTTTCTATATTTCCTATTACTAGTAAAATATAATCAGCAAAGAGATGAATCTTTAGTTCAAAAATCTTCTATTTTCATACCACTAATGTTCTTATTGGACCTAATACTATTAGCAAAGGGTTCTATAGCTAATGCAAAAAGTAAAGATAATGGACAGCCTTGTTTTCTGCCTTTTTGTAGTTTAATGGGATTAGAAAGAAAATAATCTACTTTAACATAAGCACAAGAGTTACTGTATAACTTAGAAATTAATACAATTAGCTCAGCTAAGAAATTATACACCAAGTGTTTTAAAAAGGTACAACCAATTAACTGAGTCAAAAGCCTTATCTAAATAGAGACTAATGATGCAGTTATTTTTTTTTTATTTTTATTTGCATAGACTATTAATGTATGCATTCTTATTATGTTATCCTGTACACATCTATTTAAAATAAACCCAGTTTGATCACTGTTAATTACTCTGGGTATAAGTACATTAATTCTGTTACCTAAAATGGACATGAACATCTTATAGTCCACATGTGAAGGTGACATGGGTCTGTATGATAATCACTTTGCAGGATCTTTATCTTGTTTTAAAATAGGTGACATAAGGAAATATTTCTATGATGGGGGGACTTCAGCAATTGTTTTTATTTCTCTGTAGCCTTATCTAATACTTTAACAAATATTTGATATTATTTTGGTATACGTGACCATCTAAGCCTGGCACCTTATTTTTTTTTACTTTTTTATTTGATATTTTATTTCTGTTAAAGTGAATGGCCTATCATTTTTTTTTTATTTGCTCACGTGTTATTTTATTATTTGATCTTTTATTTCTGTTAACGCGAATGGTCTACCATTTTTTATTTGCTCATTTGTTATTTTAACTGAAACTTTTCTAAGGGAAAATATATTATCATTATCTAAATTATTTGTATTATATTTTCATAAAATATTTTAAAGCCCTCAAGGATACATTTAATATCTGATCTTTCTTTTTTATTAGTGTGTGTTATAATTTCTTTGATATAATTTGGTTTATTCACATTCTTTAATCTAAGAGCAAGTTTATGCAAGCTTAAAGGGTTTACTACATATGCCTGAAGGTTATGTTTTTCCAGTTTATTAAAACTTTCTGACTTAGAATTTTAACATATTTGACATGTAAGTATTTAAGTTCAGAATGACTGATAGTGTCATCTGGTTTCAGATTTAGCCTTAGTATGTCTGCTCTGGCCTATAGTATATTCAATTCTTTGTCTCAGTGTCTTGTTTTACTAATATACCAGCTTGTAACTCTTCCATTTAAGTAAAGCTTTTAGTGAATCTATATTCTACTTTCTGAATATTGTATGACTACACTTATTTCACTGATTAATTGCCAGGTTTCAGGTATGCTTTAAAGTAGCTGGATAGTCAATTTACCCTGTAATTACAGCTGTTCATTGAAATGCTTCTTGTTTTATCACACACTGCATTAAAAATTGATCCTTTGAGTTACTTAAGCAGTTAAAAATTAACACAATTTCACTGCAGTTTCTTGTTTAGTATGAATGCTTTAATAATCATTATGGCATCGTATTTAACTACTTTAAAATTAACAGAATGTTATATAGAAATCTTTATACACCATAAAAGGGGGATAGATGTACCATTACCATTAAGGCATATTTGTGGTATATTTTCTACACTCAACATCCTGCACTATTTAACAGATGACAGTTTTTAGTAAAGCAATGTGCAAAAATGGCTTACTGGATCCTTTACCCAAAGGCTTACATTTGGGTCAGTGGCATATTGTTCATACTGCCTCATAATGAAATGTAGAATACCACTACCACACCGGACCTATTAGTTAACCACCTGTGCTATTTGGATCTACACTACAATAATTTTTAAACTGTACAGTTAGCATGTATGCTAAACAGCAGCAGCATTAATGCACACAGTGGTAATGATTAGCATCCCTTGCTAGTACGTATTGCCATTCTCAATGCTGTTTATTGCTCAAAAGATCAAAGGAATCAAGGTATCGGGATAGAATAAAAATAGGAAAGGAAAGTTAATACTGTGGGATAAGACCAAGAAAAAGTTTGGACTGCTGGTTAGAGACTGTCTTCCATACCATGGACTGAGAATAGCACAAAGGTAAAGATTAAGGAAGAGGGAAGCGCTAAGTGAAAGACCTGGTCTGGTAGAGGTTTTTAATTGAAAAGGAACAGCTGTTAATTAACAGGGCATGTCAATATTGCATGATAACCATAAAAACCAATCCATGAACATTAGAAAAGATTGGGAAGAAAGACTGGAAAGGCAATTTACCAATGAACAATAGAAAAATTTCTGTACGACTCCCAAGCATGCAAAAAATGTGCAGGTGGTTTTGGAATTTTGCTTGGAAGTGTTTGCACAGACATTTTAATAGCTCAAGCAGATTTAATTCACTTTTTCCTCAGGAAGACCACAAACGCTGGAGGTGTGATGAGAAAGAAAGGGGTAACTGGGAAAGTTTGTGTTGTGTGTGTTAAGTGATAATTTAATAAAGGCATTTAAAAACAGAAACGAGAACAGTTGAATAAATCACTCTTCATACAATACAATTGCCAATACACATACACTACATCTGGCTCTATAGTAGGATGGGCATTTTAACACAAATTCCTAAAAATGCAAACCTTAACCAAACTCTTATTGCTAAAAGAAATACCCAAATGCTGATCACCCTAACTGGGTACTTATGCACAATTTAGTAGGCAAACATACTAAAATATTACTTGCAAATATATGTTTGCCTTTACCTTGCCTGGATTCACCTCGCCATGGTGGGTGTAACAAAAAATAATACTGGAGGACAACCCAAGTGCAATTAACTGCTTAGAGACGGGTTGGCCTCTCTTTGCCTCATAAAGGGAAATAAAAAGCTTTTGGCCTTCCTAAAAGGCTTCGTTCTGTTAAGGTAGTATCTGAGCGGCCTATGCATATCCAAGAAATAAAGAACACAGGGAGATTAAAAGACTGATCGAAAGTGAAGACTGAAAGCACCTTTGGCCTGAAAAAAGGATGTGCATAACAAAAAGTACAGTTGTGTACCTACCATAAATGTAGATGTTCGAGTGTATTCACTGTTGCAGTCATTACTCTTGGGTTAGCCTGCAGGCAGGCTACCCTCGGTCGACCAGAATTCCAAAGTCTAGGTCCGGCATCGGTTGCTGTCACCTCTTCCCTGACGTCAGTGCGCCAGGGGTATAAAAGATGCAGCCAACGCCATTTTCTTCAGTTTTTCTTACCCCAGATGTCAGGTGCCCCCAAATTGGTAGGCTGAAAAATATGCCAATAAAAACGCATGCACCAAAATAACATTTCCTTTATCTACAAGCAAATACACCAAATAGGTTGTACAGGATAGAGAAGTGCAGCTAAGTCCCAGCAAAGAAAAGGGGGATGGTGGGTGGGTAACCTGGACTGCAACAGTGAATACACTCGAACATCTACATTTATGGTAGGTACACAAATGTACTATGTTCATCGTGCTTCACTGTTGCAGTCATTACTCTTGGGTTGAATCCCAAAGCTGAGTAAGGGTGGCTGGGCTAAATAGGATTAGGAGAGGCTATGAGGCCCTGCAGGACTGCAGTGGCAAAGCCTGCTCTGGACTTAGAGTAAAGAGGTAAGTGGTAGTGCTTTGTGAAGGTGTGCACTGAACTCCAAATTGCAGCCTCTAAGATATCTTTGGTTGGTACTCCTCTGAGGAAGGCTGCTGAAGTGGCTGCAGCTCTGGTGGAATGAGGCCTAAATGCCCTTAGGCACTGATTAGCCATGTTGAAAATAGCAGAAACGGATGCAATGGCCTATCCACTTTGAAATAGTCTGTTTTGAGATAGCCTTTCCTTGTGATCCTGCAGCATATGACACTAAAAGTTGTTCAGTCTTTCTGAAAGCTTTAGTTCTGTCCAAGTAGAAGCGTAACTGCCTGTGTATGTCCAAAGAATACAGAGTTTTCTCACCCTTGTTCTGTGGATTAGGATAAAAGGTTGGTAAGTGAATGGTTTGGTTAAGGGCCACACTGGACACCACCTTAGGCATAAATGTAGGGTTTGCCCTCAGAGAAACTCTGGATGAAAAATGATGAAAGGTTCCACAGCCATGAGTGCTTGTAACTCTGAAACCTGCCTTGCGGAGGTTATTGCTAGGAGCAGAGCTGTTTTCCAGGATAAGAATTTTATGTCTGCTGTTGATGCTGGCTCGAAAGGAGGCAATGTGAGTTTTTCCAAAACATAATTGAGGTCCCAGGCCGGAATTGGTGCTCTCCTTGGAGGCCTAATGTTTTTAGCCCCTCTGAGGTACTGCCCTATTAAAGGATGAGAAAAAATAGGTGGTTCCGTGTTGTAGTGGGCTGAAATGGCAGAGGCATGAATCTTAATTGATGAGAAGGAAAAGCCTTTGTTCAACATCTCAGTTAGGTATTGTAAAATCTGAGGGACATTTGGTACACACGTGTCAATGCCTTGTTCGTGGTTCCAAGCACAGAATCTCTTCCATTTTTCTGCTTAAGATTTTCTGGTGCTGGGCCTCCTGGCCTCCAAGATAACATCCACAACAGCTTTTGAAAGAGGAGTGTTCTGAATGGTTACATTATCTGCCATGCTGCCAGATTTAAGGTCCTGAGTTGGCTGTGCAGAATCTGATTGTTTTGTTGGGTCAGCAAGTGAGAAGTTTGAGGCAATATCCATGCTGGACCTTGAGACAAGCTCTTTAGGGTTGGGTACCAGTGCTGGCGTGGCCAGTCTGGTGCAATTAGTATAATTTTTGGCTTCTCTTGTCTGACCTTTAGGAGTACCCTGGGAAGGAGAGGCAGTGGGGGAAAAGCATATACCGTTAGTTTTTTCCAGCTGAAGGATAGGGCGTCCACTTTCCATGCTTGCTTGTGATAAATCCTTGTGCAAAAATCTCTGCAACTGGCAGTTGTGAGGGGAGGCAAATAGAGCTATGCCTGGGCATCCCCATTTCCTTATTAACATGCTGAAGACTTGTGGATCCAGTTTCCATTCGTGGGGATCCATGAGGTTTCTACTTAGTTCGTCTGCCAGAGTATTTGTTTTTTCTGGCAGGAATTGTGCTTGCAGGTGAATTTGAAAAGCCAATGCTGTGTCCCATAAGGTCACTGCTTGTCTGCATAGGGGGTAGGAATGTGTACCTCCCTACTTGTTTATGTACCACATGACCGTACTGTTGTCTGTCTTTATCAGTAACTGTCCTGGATGAAGCAGGTTCTTGAAAGCTGTCAGGGCATTTTGAACAGCTAGCATCTCTTCTTGATTGATGTGAAGATGCGTCTGGTTTGCAGACAATGTGCCCTAAATACATTTTCCTGCCATATGGGCTCCCCAGGCATAATCTGATGCATCCGTTGTCAGTGTCTGTCTGGCTGTGGGTAAACTGAATGGCAGACCCTTGTTGTGGTGACAGGCTTCTGCCCATCGAAACTCCTGTTGTAGGCAGGGAATGAGTGCAATTACTGCCTCCAGGCTGTGGCAATGTTGAGTCCAAACACTTTTTAGGTACCATTGTAGTTTCCTCATATGCAGTTTGGCATATAGAATTAGTTATAGAATTAGTAGAATGCAAGATGCCATGAACCCCAAGGCCTGCAGGATTTTCCTTGCAGATAAGTGGGTTTGTGTTGCCAATTTCTTGAAGTAAGTAGTCAGATGTTTTTGTCTGGCGTGAGATAAGCCATCTGGGCAGTTGTATTTAAGCTTGCACCCAGGAATATTATCTCTTGAGAGGGCACTAGGTTTGATTTCTTTTCATTTATTGTGTATCCTAGGCCAATTAGTAATCTTTTTACATTTGCCAGATGCTTCAGAAGAATGTCTTTGTTCTCTGCTTGAATTAGGCAGTCGTCCAAGCAGGGATATATTTGAATTCCTTTTTGTCTGCAAAACGCAATTACTGGTGCCAGGCATTTTGTGAAGACCCTGGGCGCAGTAGATAAGCCAAAGGGTAGTGCAGAGAATTGGTAATGCATTGAGCCAGCTATGAATCTGAGGTATCTTCTGCAAGATTGTTTGACTGGGACATGCAGGTATACCTCTTTTAGGTCCAAAGTTACGAGCCAAGCCTTTTTGCCCAGCATGGGCAGTAGCTGATGTAGATTCAACATTTTGAATTTTGGAACTTCCAGAAACATATTTAAAATTGACAGGTCCAGTATTGGTCTCCAGGTTTTCTCCTTTCTGGGTACTAGAAAAAGTCTGGAGTAAAATCCTTGCCCCTGCTCTTGTTGTGGTACTTGCTGAATGGCCCTCATTGTCCATGAGGGCCGTAATTTGTTTTTGTGCCTCTCCCCATTGATTGTGTGGCAGGTCTGGCATACCTTTTGACCTCGGTAGGGTGTGAAAGTGGAACCTGTAGCCTTGGGACACTATGTTCAGGACCCATTTGTCTTGGGTAATCATTTGCCAATTTGATGCAAAAAGTGCTAGCTTCCCTCCTAAGGGGGCTGCCAAAAGAAAAGTGCTTGGATCTGGTAGAGGAAAGTCATGGGACTGTTTCCTGTAAGGTTGTGATTTGTCTTCTCCGCTTTTGGAGGTAGGAACACCCCATTGTTTAGGCCTGTATGAGCCTTGGGGCTGACATCTGCCTCTGGGACACCTGTATCTGCCTCTTTGTGGTCTGTCTGACACTGGAAAAGACCAATTTTTGGTGGGCCAGTTCCTGCTAAACCTGGGTGGCTGCACCTGTAAGAAATCATTGGCTGTCTGCATGGATTTTGCTTTATCCTCCATTTTTTTCAACACCTCTTCTGCTTTAGTACCAAACAAAGTATCATGCTGTAATGGTGCATCCAATAATTTTGCTTTAACATGATCAGGCAGATTCTGTTCCTTTAACCAAGCATGCCTTCTAATAACAGAACCTGTAACAGCGGCCCTGCAAGAGGCCTCCAGTGAATCATAACCATATTGCAAAGTATGCTTTCCCACTTGTTCAGCTGCATGCAATAAATCCTGCAGTTCTTTGTTCTCTGAACCTTCAGTATTTGGCAACAATTTCTGCTTAAGCAGTGACATTAAATATTGCTGATATTTAAGCATATGAAATTGACAATTTAAAGTCCTCACAGCCAGGGTAGCAGAAGTGTAGACCTTTTTCCCCCCATCTGTCTAGAGCCCTAGAATCCCTATCAGAGGGGACAGGGTTTTTTGCAGTGGAAGCTTTAACCCCTTTGGGACCCTGAGATATAGTTTATGGGTCAGCAGCGGGGTTTTATATAGGAATTTATGAGAATCCGGCACCCTGTAGTACCTGTCTGGCTTAGCAGGTGCAGGGGGTAAAGAGTCAGGGGACAGGCTGGACTCTGAAAATACATCATCTACAATATCCATGACAGGTGGAATGGCAAGGGGTCTGTGCTGAGGTAGTAGCAGAAAGTCTCTGAGCCTTTTCTTAGATTCTGAATAATCTTGGCTCTCCCAGTGGAAATGCTCCTTCATGGTATGTAGGGTTTCCCCAAAAGAATGATCCTCAGGAGGAGAGGCTGAAGGAATGGACTCTTCAGCATCAGAATCCTCATAGGGAAGCATGGAGTAATCCTGTTCAGAAGAGGAATGAGAGGAAATAGAAACCTGATCAGAAGAATCATACTCAGTCTCTTGCCTAGGCCTCTTATCAGGAGGGGGATGGGAGCCCCTGATCAAACTAATTAGGTCTTCGGCCATTTTGAGCATCTGTTTTTTAGGCATGGAAGTTTGAGAAGAAGAATGCTGAACTTGTTTCTGTCTTTAGATCTGCTTTAGTCTTTGTCTTTGAAGCTGAAGATGGCTTAATATATAGTTGTGTAGGTCTGAAGACACCCTCAGAAGCAGATGCCTGCTCAGCGGCTCCGGACCCATCTGAGGGAATGATTTCAGTGTCCAATACCTTGAGTTTCCAGAGGCCCAGTCGGCTCCACATGGGAGTCGGAAGCGGCCTGTGGCTCTGAGGTAGCAGGCGCCAGGGACTGCGAAAGCGCCTCACTAAGAACTGGCGAACTGGCGACTGGCCTAGCAGAGGCTTCGTCGTCGGTTTTGGACCTCGGATGCCTATCCTCTTCCTTGTCCTTGCGTTTTTTGTAAACTCCGGTTGTCGGCTGGTCCGACGGCATTATATAATTAAATCTTTGGCCAAAGTAATGAAATGCAAAATCGAACCGATGCTTAATAGTGCATTGGTTAAATCTAGCACAAAACCGACAGCTAGCAATGTTGTGATCAGGGCCTAGGCAAGGAATACAGTAAGAGTGAAAATCCTTATGAGGTATTTGTTTCCCACAAGAAATACAATTGTTAACTTTTTCTGACATCGGTCTGGAGCAAGAAAAAAGTTTCCCCAACGGGGTACTTAGCTTTAATGAAGACTTCGGTTCTGAAATTCTAATTTGAAAATCTCAGGTGTCGGCCGACCGGCACTTGAGAAATGCTTTTGCTTCGGGCACCACGCGGCAAGAAAGACTGAAGAAAATGGCGTCGGCTGCATCTTTTATACCCCTGGCGCACTGACGTCAGGGAAGAGGCGACAGCAACCGACGCCGGACCTAGACTTTGGAATTCTGGCCGATCGAGGGTAGCCTGCCAGCAGGATAACCCAAGAGTAATGACTGCAACAGTGAAACACGATGATCATCCCTATCCCTGTGGAAAAACAAGTAATGTTGTCTTACCAAGAGATCTTGCAGCTCAGAAACTCACCTTGCAGATGTCAGAACAATAAGGAAAACAGTTTTCCACGTTAAGAACTTAAGATCAGTATAAGCTGCTGGTTCAAAAGGTGGTAAGGTCAGTTATTCAACAACATATCTGAGATACCATGAAAGAGGAATTTGCTTATCCAATATTCCTTTCATGAACTCTTATCAAAAGAGAAAAAGAAAGAGGGGATCCATTGGCATACAAGC